>NC_134485.1:412359117-412479412 GCF_040206685.1 Ascaphus truei | reverse complement strand
CTGGGGTAGGAGGGCCGCGCTTCCCCTCCGTCTGGAGCCGGTGCAGGGCGGCGCACGTGATGGGGTGTGTGTGTGTGTGTGTGTGTGTGTGTGTGTGTGTGTGTGTGTGTGTGTGTGTGTGTGTGTGTGTGTGTGTCCGTCCTGTCTGTCTGTCTATCTGTGTCCTGTCTGTGTATCTCAGTGTGTGTGTGTGTGTATCTGTGTGTGTCTCAGTGTGTGTGTATCTTTGTGTGTGTCTCAGTGTCCTGCCTGTGTGTATCTCCGTGTGTGTGTGTGTGTGTCCTGTCTGTCTATCTGTGTCCTGTCTGTGTATCTCAGTGTGTGTGTGTGTGTGTGTGTGTGTGTGTGTGTGTGTGTGTGTGTGTATCTGTGTGTGTCTCAGTGTGTGTGTATCTTTGTGTGTGTCTCAGTGTCCTGCCTGTGTGTATCTCCGTGTGTGTGTGTGTGTGTCCTGTCTATCTGTGTCCTGTCTGTGTATCTCAGTGTGTGTGTGTGTGTGTGTGTATCTGTGTGTGTGTCTCAGTGTCCTGCCTGTGTGTGTCTCCGTCCATGTGTGTGTGTGTCCTGTCTGTATATGTGTGTCCTGTCTGTGTATGTGTGTGTATCTGTGTGTGTATCTGTGTGTGTCTCAGTGTGTGTGTATATTTGTGTGTGTCTCAGTGTCCCGCCTGTGTGTATCTCTGTGTGAGTGTATGTGTGTGTCCGGCCAATGAGAGGTGTGCGGGGGCGGGCCAAGGGAGCCAATGAGATTGCCGCTAGGGACACAGGGAGGGACACAGGGAAACACATACAGACCCGGACACATAGGACACTTTCAGAAATATATAGTAGATGTGTATAGTATT
The DNA here is from genome assembly GCF_040206685.1 of Ascaphus truei. Taxonomy (NCBI): domain Eukaryota; kingdom Metazoa; phylum Chordata; class Amphibia; order Anura; family Ascaphidae; genus Ascaphus; species Ascaphus truei. Next base: position 412,478,567 of record NC_134485.1, on the reverse strand, counting down.
AGCCACGGAGCTACAGTACTCATATGATTTTTTTAAGCAGGTGTGTTATACGGTGGGTCTTAACGGTGGATAGAGAGGGTGCTAGTCAGGTATTGACGGGACGGGCATTCCAGAGGTGTGGGGACATTTGCCTCTTACTTGTTGCTGTTGTGTGTTAACAGGAGTTTTGATGTCCCAGAAAAGCAGGGTTGCAGACCTGTCTGAGACATGTGAACGTGCTCTCAAGGGATATTTGTATTTGATGTACCAGAAAGAGGCAGGAGCATTAATAACAACAACAACAACAACAATAAGAATATTAACCATAAAAATAAAAAATAATAAACCTTTAACATCTATTTACTGAGATTCTGCAAACATATTCATAAAAGGGCAGGGTGATATTGATAGAAATGTCAAGTCGCTGCTTCTCTGTAGCTTTGCCACCAGTAGGATCCATTCTGGTTTCTGAGCTCCTCCTAGAGTTAATCACACTGCAGGTATTTCTCCACATGCTGAACACCACAACCCCTATTACCGGCTCAAGACACTTAAAACAAACATGTATTAACCTTTAACAGTAAAATGTCCCTATTACCAGATTTCTCTTAGGAGACCCCCAGCTGACTGACAGACAACTGGAACCACCACAAAAAGACACACTAAAAAGAACAATGTACGAATCGCAAAAATAACAACAACGTTGTGTAGCTTTGTCACGAAACGCTCCAGTCCCTGTGTGTTTCTCACTCCCTCCGTGCTTAGGGAAAAGGCACTGAGCATCCACACGCAGAGTCATACTGTATGTATTACTGATTTTGTCTAAGTAATTTAACTCTGGCGGTATTGATGACACATTTTTTTTTTAGATATCTTTGCTACCTGGAGATGGTTTATCCCACTTTGCAAATGCATAAATATTTTTTGTTGAATTACGTGAACAAAATCGAAATGTATCACTGCAAAGCGACATTTCTGTGGACACAATGTTAACAGACTTTATTGAATCTGGCCAAAAGGCCGTGAGCCTTTTTTTGGTTGCCCACCATGTACAAGCTCTAGAAACAATATGGGCACTTACAAGGCCGAGAAGCAACACTTGGTGGTAGAGGTCCGCTTCGAATGTGGCAATCCTTTCCAGGCCCGCGTGTGTTCACAGAACACCAATATTTGGCTGGGTGCTGACTGAGTATACCCTTATATTAGGGGTGAGCAACTAAGCCACTGATTGCGCCACCTGTGCTGAAGCAGGGATATCCTGAGAACATGATCTGCCAGTGGCCCTTGAGGACTGGAGTTTCCCACCCCTGCCGTATACTGTACCATCGGATGGAGACACAACAAAGAGAAACAACCCCACTAATGAGAGCGCACTCTCGGGATGACTGAAGGGAGGGAGCTGGCGTGTCTAATTTATCAACAGGAGTTTAAAATCTCCATCCATTAGCAGATTATCTCTCAGGGTGTGCGGCTGATAATGTAATTTCATTAGTTTAAAGTCTCATCTCGTGCGCACCTTACTGTACAGCTCATTGTTGCCAAAGCATTAAGATGATCGAGGGCTGCATGTGACAAATGTCCTGCCTGCCCGCGTTTGTTAGGTGTATTGTCTGCTCGTTGTGGTATTTATGTCTCGGCTGGGAGTCTGATATCTCATCTCGTTTTCACCACGAACCCATCTGCTTCTTCCCCAGAAACAGCTGCTTGATGTCCGTGGCTAAATTGGGACCATGGTCATTCTGCGACAGGTAGGTGTGACACGACCTTTTGTTGCTGGCTATTTGTAATGGATAATACAAATGAAACACTAAAGTTATAATTTGCGCTGGTTGATGAACGGTTTAGTGTTAAAGTCCAGTAGTTAGGACAACTGTCTATATTTAGACTTGAGATGTGCTTTGTCACAGCTTCTGCAGCTGTCTGTGTTTTCATACCCAAGTAATCTCGCCGTGTATTAATCCACAGCACAGTATATTTGGGTTTGATTTTATTTTGGGCAACTCTGTTTCAGGAGGCAAGCTGCAACTTTGCCAGGGTTGTAATCAGAGATTTGTTCCCTTCAGTTCCTGATCCCCACAGCCTGAGAGTTAAACTCTGGAGTAAAAAACCCCCAACAATTTAAAAACATTTGTACTTTCTTTGTAGAGAAATTCATTGAATTCAGAAGGGTCTGGTGTGAAGGAAACAGTGGTGCAATCCTGGGGCGGAATATATGTGCACCATTCTCTCTGTATCAAAGTACAATCCCAGAAATTAATGTTTTTAACTGCTGTCACTGTAATCTTCCCAGTAATGTTTGTGTGCAGTAAGATCTTGAAAACTTCATATTTTGCTTTCCTTATAACATTTTGTGTTTGATTATTGTAAAGGTATGTAACGGGTATTCCCCCATACAATCGCATATAATGTGTGTGTGCGGGGAACTTAGTGTTACCAGGTGTGGTGCTTTACCTGTTAGGCTCACAGGAGGCCTAGGCCTCCGCCACGGGGAACCTGGGGCACGTATAATAGTAATAGGAGTAACCTCATACTCGGTGCAGCGCCTCCACCTGCGATGGCTCCCACCCGAGGGTGAGTGATCCCCCGCAAGACAATATATATAGATCACACAACAGCATATAATACAACCAATGACTTTACTTGCGAGCATAGAACGTACTTGCATATAATATCAACAGGTGTCCCTCCCTAGAGGAGACACTGACTACTGCGTCTCGCAGGACGCTATCCCCTTTCACCGGGTGATCCCACCCCGTGTCCAGTAACCCCACACAATGTCCCGCACTCTACAGAGAGAGGATATGTGTGACTGGGCAGTCACTATTAAAGCTAATAGGATGTTGGTGCACTTGTTGTTACGGATTACCTGCCTAGCACTCCAGTGCTCGGGCCTGCAACTGGCTTCACAAAGGATCCGATGAGAGAAGACACCGGAACCACCATCCAGGGCGATCCCACCCGGATGGCTGCTGCAGCCGCAGCGGAGGTCTGAGCTCAAACCTCAGAATGGAAACGCAGCGTCCGCTGTGTCCCTAACTTTCTCTGGCTACTGATAAGGGGCAGGGTCCCTAATCTGGGGCCTGTCCCTACAACACTCAGCTACTGTGACTCAGGGCTATCTGGGGCCTAGGGGGCTGCTGGCCTAGTGCAGAGAGTCACTGACTCCTGCACCTTACCTCCTTCCCCTAGCTGCTCCAGTCACCAACTGCCAAACGTGCTGCAAGCCCGCGAAATTGTATCAATCCCCCTGCAGGGGGATGCTGCAGCCCTATTGGCTCCCTGGGGTCACGTGGGGGCGCTCTTAGGCTCATGGGATATGTAGTCCCTTCTCTAGAGCCCTCTCCTGTTGGTCCGTGATGCTGCTACCCACTGCGCATGCGCGACCTGTTCTGAGGGCCTCCGCACTTCTGCGCTAACTGCGCATGCGCCAGGCAACCTATGATAGCGGCGCCCTGCATGCATCCCAATGCTCCACTCTCTTCCCCAAGCACAGAAGGGGCATCACGTGTACCCGCGCTCGGCCGCAGTGAGTGGCAGAGGGGGGGGGGGTCCGCTGTGCCGAGGGGACCTGGCTACAGGTACATAACTAGTTGATTGCATTAGGGAACGTGGATACCTACAGAAGAAAAAAACATTCCTTGAACTATCTAATGATAAACTTTACAGAGCTAATGTTTCTGTAGTTATAAAGTGACATTTTCAAGTATATATGGTAATTCTATATGTAACGGGGTACCCCCTGGCTACTATTCTACCCTATGGGCTGGCAGTAAACCCTGGTATTAACAGGCTTGCCAGTAGTTGGTATGGGGTTTTCCCCTTCACTTTTGGTACTGCACTTGAGTGACAGCAGAGGGTGGCACATCCTATTGTAGCTGGGACAACGGGGTACCCGCCTTCTGGCTGTACTTAAGGGCAGGACCGCCCTAAATTTGGAGGTTCTCCTTACCCCTGAGGAAGGCAGGTCACACACGTGCTCTTTCCTTCAGGGAGGAGTGAGTGTGACTATACCTTTGCCTCCGCTAGGGAGGTGGGGAAGAGCTAGGACGGCTGCGGGTGCGCTTGGCCTGTAGTGACGGTCCAGGGACCATCTCCAGTGATAGCTGAGAGTATAGAGACTGTATCATGCAGAAGACTGCTGGAGTACCTGCTACTGCAGAAGTGTAGTAATAAACTGTTCCTGTTTGCAATATACCGCCTGCCTGGTGTGTGATCTAACTGGGGGGGGGGGGGGGGACAGGTTATCAGTTCTACCGTGGAAGATCATCTCCAATTCCCTGGAGCCTACGGCAGATGGAGGCGCTGCACTGCTAAGTATTATGTGGGGTATGAGCCCCAGAAGCCTGTTCCTGTGTCCCAAAGTCATTGCGGACGACTCAGCCCTCTGGTTGCCAGCAGGTATGCACCAGATACACTCTGTAATGGCCCCTATCTGCGATGGGGGGGAGGGAAAACGTTACGTACGTATACAACGTATATTGTATAGTTAGGACAGATACATAAATGATGTGTAACATTCATGCAGGAAAAAGGGCAATTGAGGTGCAAATACGACACAACACTAATTATTGTGCAAATCTCTCGATTTTAAATACTTGAAAAATCAACACATTTCACTGCCAGAATCCCTTATCCCAGTCACTGCCAGAATCCCTTATCCCAGTCACTGCTAGAATCCCTTATCCCAGTCACTGCCAGAATCCCTTATCCCAGTCACTGCCAGAATCCCTTATCCCAGTCACTGCCAGAATCCCTTACCCCAGTCACTGCCAGAATCCCTTATCCCAGTCATCGCCAGAATCCCTTATCCCAGTCACTGCCAGAATCCCTTACCCCAGTCACTGCCAGAATCCCTTACCCCAGTCAATGCCAGAATCCCTTATCCCAGTCACTGCCAGAATCCCTTATCCCAGTCTGTAGACGGACGTTCACAGAGGTACACAATTGGGAGGCTTTATAAGGTGAAATTATAATAGGCTTTATTGTGCCTTTTCCTTCTCATCAGGAAATTATCCAAACACAGGGGGGGGGACAAAGCTTCTATCCACTTGGGAGTATTTCTAGTGAAATCCCATGCACTTAATTCACATCTCCGTCAGTTAAGCATTTCTCCCAGCCCCCAAACACACGTAGCATGCAATAGGCAGATATAAGCAGTCTTTTAAGAATGAAAGTCTTATCTGTTAGTGGTGGTTGAGTAAGCTTCTCTGTTCTCCTGGAACCGCACCCATGCGTGCACAGAAAATATCAGCATCCAGGTTTAGAAGACTTATTTGGTGTCTTGCAATCAGCTATGCTGGGCAGAGCTCAAGACCGGTCAGCTCCAGAGATGTGTGTTCTTCCTGAACAGTCTCTCCTGTGAGACTCAAGAACACTCTGCTCTGTCTCTCCAAAGTTCAGCTCTCAGTCAGAGCTAAGGAGTCCCTTCCTGTCTCAAAGGCAGGCTTTTTCTACCACCTGTAATCATGCAGGTGGTGTTAGTTAATTTGCTACCAGCAGTTAACCACCACATTGCTGGATTAGAGGCACATTTGTGAACAGGGATAAGTCCCCTGTTACATACCTCCCCTGTTTGTGGGAAGCTCGGGCTTACCACGGCCAAAGCCCATCCTTCCACTCTCATTCGAGATCTTTCTGTGACTTGAATGAGAGTGGATGGAGGAAGAGAACCCTCTGTCCCGCTGGGATTGGAGCCCTTTCTCCAGTTTATTTTTGTCTCCTCCCGAAGGTGCTTGAGATCAGCACTCCTCAGTCGCTCGAGGAGGACTTTTTCCACGTAAAGTCTTTTTTTTGCGTGCGTGGTCATGAGATTTCTGTTGCGTCGGGCACTCCTCTTTTTGCAGACAAAGTGTATGGCAACAGTTGTAGGGCAGTTAGAACTAGCCCTTAGAGTTTTCTGCTCTTGAAGCGGTCTTTCTGCAGTTTCTCCACAGCACAGAGTCGCCAGTTCAGCTTCTTTGGGACTGAGTTGAACCTCCACCTCCTTTTCCAGAGAACGTCCTATTTTTTCAGCTTCCTCAGCTAAGGATTCTTCTGGCTTTGATTCTGCACTCCTACCTCTGTTTGTTGCCTGTTGGGCAGCTGTAGGTTGGGCTAGTGCTTTCTTAGGTAGCTCAAACTTCGTAATTTTGTTTTGAAGTTGCGTGGAGTCCCCAACTCTCACTGTACCCTTGTCCTCACGAGCATTAGTTACTGTGGGATACTGGTGCTTGGGCAGAGCCAATACCTTTTTCTGTATTGGAGGAATCTGTAGGTTACTGGTCTGCAGAGTCTGTGTCAGAGTCACCTTCATATTCTGGAGCTCTGTAATTTTTGTCGTCAAGGTTGCCGCTGCATCTGTTTTCTCCTTGGTGTACTGACTCAAGGGAATGGAACAGTCTCTCTGTCTCTCCAGCTCTTGCTCCAGTTTCTGAGCCTTCTCACGCTCCCATTCATACAGAGTCACCTGGTATAGAAGCTCCGCTTCCAATGATGCTCTGAAGACATGCAGCGTGGCCTTTAGCTCCTCATACTGCTCTGTGGGGACGTACTGGTATTCAGACGTTCCTGCAGCGCTTGTACCTCTTTAGCAGCCTGCAGTTTTTCTTCCTGTAGCGTTTGCTGCTTCTCCTCAGCATACTGGAGGTGTGTACACAGACCTTGCAGTTGGTTCTGCAGTCGGTGCTCTGCTTCAAACTTTTCCTTGATTTCTTCTGTCAACTGAAAATTCTCTTCTTTCAGTTCTAAGTTTTCTCTTTTTAATCTTGAATTTTCTCCTTTTTCAGTCTCTGTATTCTTCAGGGCCTCTTTGCAGTCCTCCTTCCATTTACGCACATCTGCTTGGAGAATGACAATCTCCTGGCGTGAGACTTCCTTCTCTAGGTTGAGGGTCTGAAGCTCCTTCTGAGAGACTTTGGGATCTGTATCAAGAGTACCAATAGTTTCTTTAGCAATGTCCAGCTCCTCAGTGAGCCTGTGTAGTTCCTTTTTGGAAACTTCCAGGTCTGTGCGGCAGCTGTTGGTCTCATGATGTGAGGCATCCAGTGCTTTGCGGAGTGTCTGAACCTCTTTGTGAGATACGTCCACTTCTATCCGGACACTGTTGACCTCCTGTTGTGAGGCATTCAACTCTATGCGCAGAGTGTGAACCTCTTGCTGGAAGACTGTCTTCTGCTTCAGTGCCTCCTCATACTTCCGCTTTAGCGTAGCCACCATTTTGTCAGATTGACTCTGCTTTTCATCCATGGCGGAAATAGTAGCCTTTGCAGTATCTAGCTCAGTCTTGAGATCCTCCAATTCGGTCTTGGCCGCAGAGTAAATTGCGAGCACGGTGTTCTGTAGCTCAGCATAATTTTTTCTCTCCCTTTCCAATTCTTCACAGAGCAGAGCACAGTCATGCCTGGCAATTTTCAGGGTGTCTTCAGGGCTGGTCAAGGGATCGTCACTCACTGGTTCCGGCTCCACTTCCCTGGGATGGTTGGTTGAGGGTTCCTCACTGTTGGCACCGGACAGACACTTGTTTGGGGTACCCGACTTCTGCCTTGGGCCCTCTGGATATTCGGTTAACCGTGGGACGAATTCTCCATTTTTTCTAGGCTGCAGGATCACTCGGTCCCCCTTTTCCTCCACAGGATCTGTGGATGTGTCTGTTACTTCCACGGTAAGTGAAGAACCGCTTTTCTTTTTCTTCCTTTTTGATTTGGATGACACCGTCCCTTCAGGGATACTGGGGTCTCCATCTTCATTTGAAGTTTTAGCAGCGTCACTGGATCCACCTGGCTTTTCTTGCAACTGTAATAGCTGACGGAAATATTCAGTGATCCACTGCTCCCGCTCTGTCTCCTGCTGATCATATTCGTCATCAAAGGGAGCGGTCTTTTCTGTTGATGCCGAGTTCAGGCACCCCCACCATTCTTGGGGTGTTTTGTGGGTGTGACTCGGTTTGGGTTCCCCGTAAGAGATGTCTTCCTCTTTATTGGACTGGAAGGGCCACTCTTCCGTGGGGTAGGGTTCATTACAGGAACGCTGCATCTTGTCCTCCATTTTTAGGCTATCAGGTGTCATTTTCTTCCTGACCTCAGGAGGCGAATTGCAGCTGTTGCCACTGTATTTGCTAGAACCCCCAATTGTGGTAGTCCTACAGGTGGGCATATTTTGCGTGTAGAGGTTGTAGCTCTCACAGGCATCTCTGTTTCTTGGATAAGTTTTACAATATCAGCAGTACTGTGCATGCATTTTCTCTTATCAGGTATACAAGATGTGCAGTTGCTAGGTAAAAAAGTCTATTTGCTTTACACCATTTTCTTGCTAGGTGCAATCCCTCCGCTTCAGCAACAGAATTTGGTTTTCTGCCTGAGTTCAGTAATTTTCAGTCTCATCTTTGGGTATCTGTTTTTCTCCCAAGATATACAGTATATAGGCAGACTTTTTTTTTTACTTGCAGAAAAACATTCTTTGCAGTGGACTATTTCTTTCATTCCCGGCAGGGTGACTCAACACTCAGCAATTGACTTTGAAATACCTTTTCCCCTTATAGGGCAATTTTACATTCAGCATTTGTTTGCTAAAAATTCCCCTGCTTCAGCACAGTCTTTGTATCAATTTTCACACTTTTCTGCATATACTCCATTCACAGCTGGTAGCCCTATGCGGTGTGGCAACCTTTATTTGCAAAATCAGTACCCCTCATGGGTCACCATCTGTATTCACTGCTTCAGCGAAACTTTTGAAAACAACAAACACCTATCCCTTTTTAAGGGCTGACTCACTTCTTGAACCCTGACTATGGCTAGAAGGCAAAATCCCTATTTCAATGACCGTATTACACTTTGTGATAGGCAAGTAAAGGTTTACCTGCTTCAGCAGTCTCTTGGGATTGGGGAAAAGAGTCCATCTGTGGCTTTTGTAAGTTTCAGTGCAGTGTAAGTTTCAGTGGTGTGTACCCCTTTAACTCTGCCTCTGTTGCATGAGAGGTTTTTTTTTTTTCAAGTTGTTTAGACTGTTTGTAGTCAAAAAGCATAACAAAAAAATTTCACATAAAAACTCCGGTCCTTTTTAACTACAAAGACACCTCTTGTCCCACCTCGGACACCATATGTAGACAGACGTTCACAGAGGTACACAATTGGGAGGCTTTATAAGGTGAAATTATAATAGGCTTTATTGTGCCTCTTCCTTCTCATCAGGAAATTATCCAAACACAGGGGGGGGAACAAAGCTTCTATCCACTTGGGAGTATTTCTAGTGAAATCCCATGCACTTAATTCACAACTTCGTCAGTTAAGCATTTCTCCCAGCCCCCAAACACACGTAGCATGCAATAAGCAGATATAAGCAGTCTTTTAAGAATGAAAGTCTTATCTGTTAGTGGTGGTTGAGTAAGCTTCTCTGTTCTCCTGGAACCGCACCCATGCGTGCACAGAAAATATCAGCATCCAGGTTTAGAAGTCTTATTTGGTGTCTTGCAATCAGCTATGCTGGGCAGAGCTAAAGACCGGTCAGCTCCAGAGATGTGTGTTCTTCCTGAACAGTCTCTCCTGTAGAGACTCAAGAACACTCTGCTCTGTCTCTCCAAAGTTCAGCTCTCAGTCAGAGCTAAGGAGTCCATTCCTGTCTCAAAGGCAGGCTTTTTCTACCACCTGTTGTCAGGCAGGTGGTGTTAGTTAATTTGCTACCAGCAGTTAACCACCACACTGCTGGATTAGAGGCACATTTGTAAACAGGGATAAGTCCCCTGTTACACAGTCACTGCCAGAATCCCTTATCCCAGTCACTGCCAGAATCCCTTATCCCAGTCACCGCCCGAATCCCTTATCCCAGTCACCGCCAGAATCCCTTATCCCAGTCACTGCCAGAATCCCTTATCCCAGTCACTGCAAGAATCCCTTATCCCAGTCACTACCAGAATCCCTTATCCCAGTCACTGCCAGATTCCCTTATCCCAGTCACCGCCCGAATCCCTTATCCAAGTCACTGCCAGAATCCCTTATCCCAGTCACTGCCAGAATCCCTTATCCCAGTCACTGCCAGAATCCCTTATCCCAGTCATTGCCAGAAGTGCCAGAGATTTGTTACTTATTAATGTAGTTTCTAAATATAGTACTGATTAATGATTTGTACCGCCATTGACCTCCATTGACCGCGTGACATCACTCACGCGAAACCTGCACTGCAGGCTGGAGGCATCGGGAGGTGACAGGGAGGCGTGGCGGAGGTGTGGCATCACGTGACTGTTTCGCCTTCATTGGCTGAACTGCTCATGTGACGCGGCCATCGCACGGCAAGAACAATTTTAAAAGTCTGTTCAAGAAAAGAATGACAGATGAAGATAGAAGGAGAAGGAAGATGAAATAAGATTTTGGTACCTGATGCTGATCTTCAAGGAGGATGGAGTCGGATTTCAGTGGATGACGTGGAGGGTTGAGAGCTTCCTGATACGCCGGATTCGGAGGGTGAAGACTTCTAAAGGTAAGATAAATATTGAATGTATGTATTTGTTTTTTTCAGTTTTTTTAATTGTAATTTTTCTTTTTATGTTTTTCATTGCCCATTGACTGCTGATGTATTAATCTGTGCCCCTTTAGGGTACAGATAAATAAAGTAACAGGCAATAATTTTTTGGCAAATGCTTGTTTACTATTGATTGTTATTTTTTTCTATTTCTGTTTATTGTTTTCACAACATTGTTTGGTATTTGGATGGCTTGTTTTTAGTTCATTTGTTGATTGGTTAGCGGTTTTAGGTATTTGTTTTGGTGGTTAGCTGTATAATTTCTTTCATTGATTTGTCTTGTGGTTTTATTTCTTTAATTGATTTGTTGTACACTGGCGACACACTTTATTCGAGCTCGGCTAGTCCCACGAATTCGGGTATACCCGGGTGTATTGAGGTTTGTGACTGTTTTCTGCCCGAGTGCATTGAGGTATTTTCCAGGCAGGGATTGAAGCATTTTATTCCCGCTGGCTGCAATACTGCACAGTATATATATATATACTGCATTACAATTCATGAATTTATGCCATCTGGTAGACACGCGAAGCATTGCAGCCTATTAAATCCTAATCATTATCATTTAACAGATCAGCCGCCCGTCAGCCAGGCATGAACCCAGGCTGGGAAGGCAAACGCAACGGGGCTTGTCAGAGATTAGGGGCGGCGCATTCCAGGTATCTGCCAGGTACATAGTGGGTATTTGCTCGAATAAAGTGTGTCGGTGCAGTATAGGTGTTTATTTAATTGTATTCTTCTGTTTTGGAATAACATCATTGTAATTCTTTTGCTGTTTTGGTGATAGATTAATTTTATTGATCTTTTATTGTTGTGTATTTTTGGCCTTGATGCTTTTTTATTAGGATGACCTTTGACTTCTATAGTGGCTTATCATGCCCATATTATATGGGCATGATGTACCACTGGGCCAATCAATGGTGAGAGGGTGGGGCCGGGGTGGGTGATTAGGCCTCCCGGGTGGGTAGCGGGGGACGGGGTTAACACCTTAATTACTATAGCGGTTCTTAATCGCTAAGGTTATTAAGAAGTTAGGGGCCATAACATTGTATTTTTTCTTGTACTCTTGGTGCCAATGGAGGATATGGACCTGGAGTATGATGACGATGACGCCCTTTATGATGGAAGAGGTAAGTAGAAAGTTTTACTTACTTTATTTATGCTGGCTAATGTTTGCTTTATAACGGGCAAATTAGCTATTATCGAAATCTGGATAATAGTAATTTTGCCCATTACTGTACTTATGTGTTGGAGTGGGGGAGGGGTTGTTGGGGGTAGAATAGGTGGGTAGTAGGGTTGTTGTGTTTATTTTTATTTATTGTGCGTAGAGGGATTGGGTGAAGGAGGTAGGGGCCCCAAGGATGGATGTTTAGGCCTACCGGGTGGTAGCGGGAGGGTTTAACCCCTTCATTACCTTAGAGGTATTAACCGCTAAGGTAATGAAGGGGTTAACGCCACCCGCAAACCCCCCCCCGCAAGGCCTAAACACCCACCAAGGGCCAAATACCACCTTCAGCCACCCCTGCTACCCACAGTAAACCGGGCACTGGTAGTTAACCCCTTCATTGCCTTAGCGATTTGTTTTTGACGGCAGAAAAAATTGGCGATTCAACCCACTTATCGAGGCTTACTGAATCGCTGTAGGCATTTTTGGCCGATAAGAGCTAAAAAGCCTTGATAAGTGGGTTATGAAGGCTTCTAGCATAGGCCCCCTAGTGTTTAATGCAGCATCACCTATGTAAGGCCGAGATTATAGTAGGGGCGACAATAGCTGAACCGCTCACATGCCCGTGACATCACCCCTCGATCGCTGGAAATATCAAAATCTTCTGGCTTCCAGTGATCGCGTCGGCTGACGTTATGCGGTCGCGCCGCTATGGGTACCTGTGACGTGGCGCAGCGCAATGTCGCAGTCGCCGTAGCCAGTACTATAAACTCGGCCTAAGGCCGCGCTTATAGTGCCCGTCACCAGTAGCGAAAGTTATACTTTCACTTTCAGCTACGTCGCTGGCGACAGGGTGATTGATTGGTTCAGAGGCTGTCACATGTGGCGACAGCCTATGAAAAATCAAATTTAACCCGCTACCAATTTTCCAGACGCGAAGTCGCTCCGTTGCTCCGTCACGCTTACTATAAGCGCTGGCAACGGAGTAAATTGTTTTGTTTTCGGGCAAAATCGCCGTCGCGGGCACTATTGGCGCAGCCTAAGATTTGTGATGCACCCATCTCTGAGGTGTGAGATGGGAAATTACAGCCCACTGAGAAACAGTTTCTCAAACCATACCAGCCAAAGTAAATCACTGGCATTTCTGAGATGCGGATAATTAAAAGGACTTAAGCTTCCCCTTCCATTAAATGCCTATTTTTATTAGCAGAGAATGGGCGGCTGGTAGTTTTAAATACTGTACCAACCAACTCTCTCCTGGGGTTTCATTTTCTGACCCTGAATGAAAGCTTCTAGCTGGGAGACAAGGTTTGATGACAGGAATGCTTCTGAATGAGTGATTTGTTCCTTTTAACCTTTTTACTGCTTAAGTAGCTAGAAGAGTAAGGCTGTGGGGTGCAGCCAGTGTTGGCCGTTCAGCAGTGAAGAGGTTATGAACCAGTTTCCATTCTGGAATTAAATGCCGCAGCTGACATGGGGCGAAACTTTCCGCCCACTGGGTGAAAAGAAAAGCAAATACTGAAGTGGAAACCAGGCCTCAACCACACTTATCAGCTGCATTCAAAGACAAATTGGTCTTGGCACCTCCTTTTTGGTAAACAAAGAAAACGGGGTTTGCCTCAATGCATAATCTCGGCAGCCCAATGAGGCTCTTTGTAACTGTGTCATACTGCAAATATTTGCGTGTGCCTTTATTTTCCTTGCAGTCCAGTTGTGGCTCGGGAAGGGAGCATTGTTGGCAGAGAGGTCCACGGGATTATGTAGACAGAGAGGCTCTGCTGTGGGACTTGCTGTGAGTTCTAGGATCTGGGTGGCAGTGCATTTTTCCCCCCAATTGCCATGGCAACAAAATCGACCAGGTGTACGCAAAATGGGAGAGAGGAACAAACCTGGAAAGATAAGTTGGGCGTCAACCTCCACTCAAGTCTCAGACAGGTAACCAGTGTTGTTATTTCCCTCCGAGTGGAAGACATGACTGCAGTGGGATGGAATAATATTGTTAGATTGCTCTCGTGCAGCAGCATCCCTCATGCCTGCCAACTATCTCCAAGTTACCAGAGTGATAAAGATCCAGCCCGGTTTCTCTTCAAATCTAACACATTGGTTAACACAACATCAAATGGGATGACACAACCAGGATCATTTATTATACGATTGCCTGGATTTCTTTGAAAGGAATGCATGCATGTGTGGCACACTTATAAATATACAAGCAGTGTAATATAGACACAGGCAGACAGACAATACGTCAATGGGAATATTACATGTAAAAGTAAACCTTGACTAAAGGGAGTTACTCTTGCCTTTTCAATATGCCTTTTGCCTGTTCAGTAAGTGAATATTTAATCGGTGTATTTTAAAAGGACAGTTACTGGACTACTTTGGGTTTGGCTGGTTTCCCTGGCTATGTGGTTCTAGTTCATCCAACTCAGGCTTATTCTGCTGGGGACAGGACAGCAACGTGCAAAGGTTACTGGGGCATGGGGCAACCCAGACAAGTACCACACGTTACATGTGAGTCTCACGCCAGTCTGAACATGTGAGCGGACCTATCCAACTTTAAGAAAGATGGAGACAGAATTTGACGGCAGATAATAGCCGCATTGACCCACCTTGTTTGCCCATTTTCCTATCTGCTGTAAACATTAAGATCTTAGATTGTAATCATATATTTGTACTATTTGTACGAGCTTAAAAGGCAATGGTTAAGTTTCCCTCATTTAAGGACAGATTCAATGAAGTCTGATAACATTGCTTCTTGTTCGCCTCAAACTCATTTTTGTTTCACTTAATTAAATTAGATTTTATATGCATTTAAGAAGCGTGATGAAGTTCTCATTTGAATATGTCTGGAGTGAGAAAAATACTTGAAATTGTGATAAATATCTCTATAGAGTAATTCATATGTCCAAAGATTAAGGTTATCTAAAGAAAACCATGATTGAACGGTTATATTTCCCCTAATTTTTCTTTCTATATCTCAAAAAGGTTAATAAATGTTGTATTATAATGTTATAAATATGTATGTATGTATACAGTTGTAGCCCCCCCCCCCCCCCTGGGAGATGTTGCTGCTGCTACAGGTGTTTGTGGTGTGGTCATACCTGTGAGGATCCAGGAGAGCTGAGTGGTCCGCGATGGTGTGGGGAACAGGACAGGCTTTTGGTAATACTGATGTTCAACTCAGGGTGTCAGCGCCTCCAGCTCCAGTTGGCTCCAGGATTTCCAAAGTCAGTCTCCAACTAGGGCAGATTCCATCCATACCCCTACCCAAATAGACTGAGAGCTCAGGCAGGGGTATATATGTAGCCCTGTTTTCCCCTGAACACAGGAACTACTGATGCTGCCTTTCTACCTGTCGGTAGAAAGGCCTAAGCCTAAGCCTCTGCTACGGAGAGCCTGGGGTGATACACTTACTAATCTGGTGCAGCGCCTCCACCTGGGAGGGATCCCAACAGTGTGGGAGAAGCCCCTCACATGACACAACCACAGTGATCACACACTTAGCATAAAACAGAAAGGTCTTTACTGGAACATATATATATATCTTATCACTCTATAAACATCAAGAGGCAATTACCCACGCCCCGTATAAGTCGCACCCCCACCACCGTGTACCCCACACCGTGTCCAATGTACAACCCTTCCAACCCTTGTCCTGTGGTCAGCGCTTCCACTATGTGTGAGTACTCAGTTGGTGCACTTATTTAACGATACCTGCTCAGTGCTCCAGCACCTGGGTGCGTAGAAATCTTCACAAAGGATCCACCGATCCACGATCTCCTCAGTGACGTCCTGGACTCTGCTGGGCTGTCGTCCCTTAGGGTGGTCCCACCCTGAAGACAGTCTCTCTTGCGGCTAAGTAGGCCTGGTCCCAGACCTCTCTCTAAGGTCTTCAGCGTCCGCTATGTCCCTCTCTCTTACTGCAGTACTAATGGGGCAGGGTCCCTATCCTAGGGCCTTTCCCTAAAGCAGGCACAAGCTATATTTGACTCAGGGCCTATCTGGGGCCTAGGGGGGTTCTGGCCTAGTGCAGAGGCTACTTGCCTCTCTGCACCTACCTCCTCCTATCCTTTTCTGGCTCTGATTCACTAACGTGGTCCAATGTCTGATGACTGCATCCTCTCAGCCGAGATTCTAGCCATCCCATTTGCCCCCTGGTGTCAGGTGGTCGTCCCTAAGGCTCATGGGACTTGTAGTCGCTGCCAAGAGGCTTCCCTGATTCGCTGAGCTTCGTGCGCTTGGTACTGTGCATGCACGAGCTGTCTGAGGGCCGCCGCACACCGTACTCACTACGCATGCACGACCCTCACTCAAGATGGCAGCGCACTAAGCAAGATACTGCCGAGAGCCCCCGGCGACGCGCCCGCCCCCGCAGCTTCCTGACACGCACCGGAGGGTCCCTGCTCTCAACGGAGGTAAGGGAGAAGAACCGGAGGACCTGGCTACATATAAAAGTGACGATTTATTGTAGCAGCTACTGCCAACAGTACAGTAAATGCGGGATGGTAGATCTGTGTCCCCAGACCTTTGGATGATGCTTTGGCCTTAGGATAATAGTGAGGCCTTGATTCAGCTTGATATTGCTCCACTCCTTACCCAGGAGGGCAGGAGCAGAACCCTCACCCCAAGAGGGTGAGGTAGAAGAGACTATATAATTTGGTAACTTCCTCCCTGAGGCTCTGAAGGGGAGGCACAGGATCTGCACCATGATAGGCTGCACACAGATTCCTGTCACCACCACCTCCATCACTCAGGGAGTCAGAATGATGGGGGTCAATGCCCACAGGATAGCATGTCACAGCCTGTAGCTACAAAGGGCTTACATGACAGGAGGCAGAGAGGCAATCTGGGCCAGCCATGTTACACAGTGTTAAGGAAATAAGGAACCTCTTTCGTTTTTCATCATGTTTTATATATTTCTCCCTCAATCCCCATGACAATTGTAGGTCAGTTGTGTAGATTAACACTATATTAGAACCATAATGTAGACCATCACCTGATGTTAAATAAATTGATGTCACTGTATTATGTCAACAAGTACCAGATATACTTCGGTGGGTTCATGTTCATTAAGCGAGAAATAGGAGTTTTTCCTTCACACAGTAGTTCGTAAATGTGTTAAACTGCTGTAATCTAATCTGAAACTCTAAAATTACTATAACGTCTAGTTTCAAGTGTGTTCAAAATGTCCTTGTGATGAAACACACGCCGAACACCAGAGCACCACTGTCTGATTGCATAATTGATAACGCTTTGATTCAGCTGCTCCCACCTCCTGATCGATCCGAATTCGTTTTTTCAGTCC
This sequence comes from Ascaphus truei, assembly GCF_040206685.1. Taxonomy (NCBI): domain Eukaryota; kingdom Metazoa; phylum Chordata; class Amphibia; order Anura; family Ascaphidae; genus Ascaphus; species Ascaphus truei. The sequence continues at coordinate 412,461,630 of NC_134485.1, read as the reverse complement.
TCCAAGCGATCCTTTATCAGGAAACATTTTATGGAAGCGTTTTGGAACATAGTTCTTTCGCTGCCTCAAGCACTTTATAACGTGCTTATCTTCTTCGCTAAACACCATGTTGTAACAATACACTTGATGAGGTCATCACGCCATCACCAATCCCAAAGAATATTTATTAGATTATCAAATTATTCTTAAATGTGATAATCTACTGTGACAAAGTACCTTCTTGCTCTGTACCTTTTGGCCAGGATCAGCACTTTCACACAGCCTTCCAGGTAGAGGAGATAGTCTTCTGACACAACATCATACTGTCCCAAAACATAGAGAGGTGTATGCCATACAGTGAGTAACCTTATTGAAGGTAAATAAGACTTAATCCCTGAAAATTGAAAGTGAATGAGAGACCAACCACAAACAATTTCATTGGGGGCTAATAGCCCAGTACTCACGGACACCTCTTGTAGTGGATGATGTGCTGCTGCTGATAGATCCAGGGAAAAACGAAAGATGAGAGCACCATCGATGACTGGAGTCAGGAGGGGATCAAAATAACAATCTTTATTGGAGTAAAAGCACAGGAAAACACCTCCTACGCGTTTCGAACAAAAGTTCTTTATCAAAGTTCTTTATCATCTCCTTGATAAAGAACTTTTATTTGAAACGCGTAGGAGGTGTTTTCCTGTGCTTTTACTCCAATAAAGATTGTTATTTTGATCCCCTCCTGACTCCAGTCATCGATGGTGCTCTCTTCTTTCGTTTTTCCCTGACACAGAGGTGAAAAGCTTGGCCTGTTTATTTTGCCATACAAATGCTACAGCAGATAACAGGAGTAAATCAAACAAACAAAACAAAAGTCTTTTTCTCAGCATAACACAGCTTTTCAGCACACCCTCTTCTTGAGAGTCAAACAGCCCTGTCTTGCTCTGTTTAGAGCAACCTTTTAATCATCTCCCTACTCAATCAGCTGCTCCAGTCCTGTGAAAGCTGGGAAAGCTAGAAGTCCCGGTCTGGATTCCCCTTGATAAATCTCCAAACCGTGGAGTGGAGCAGAAACCCTGCACTAATTTAGGGCCGTAATATCCTCTTTTCACTACTGTTCCCTCATACACTGTCACACTACTGTGATAGACCTACTGTATAATTACTCAAATGTTTGACAATTTAATGATTTTTCTACAAAATGTATGTATATATATATATATATATATATATATATATATATATATATATATATATATATATACACACATTATATTATATTATTATACATACGTTATCACTGGCACAACTGGGATATTTGTCTCAAAATTGTCTTCACCTCCCTCCCTATGGCAAATTAACTTATTAGTATGCATAGATCCGTGTTTTTCAACCCTTTAAGAACGGCAGGACTGTTTATAAAAACGTATCATGTGTCTTGCCAAATCACAAGCAACATATCCTAAATACATTAAAATGCAGTAGCTCTTCAGAGCTTTTTTGAATAGCATGTGCATATTTTATTTGGTGACACATCTTTACGTATAGATTTGCATTTTTGAGAACACTTTCTCACTCCCCTTGTCACAGCCACTTCACCCTGTCTTCACTGCCTCTGTGCCATGATCATTGTAATATTGGATACAGAGCCGCCTTTACAGTCTAGACAATAGAACTTGCCTTTGGACATCCTCCAGACCTTACTGGTTCTGGAAAACAGAACTACCATTCTGAATCTGGACCTTAGAGTGGAAGTCAGCCTGATACATTTTAGAATTATTTCTCTCATATGGGCATAGTGTATAAACTCCGAAAGCGCCGATCCGATCAGTGCTTTTCGGAGTTTATAGAATATACCCCATAGAAACTTGCATGGTTTTTAAAGTAAATATTTTCCAAAAGTCCTTTTCCCAACCAAAACCCTCACTGTTTCTCATTTGGGTCTCTGGTCTTGACATCTAGGAGATGGTTAGCTGCTGTATTACACCTGTTTTCCGGCATGGACAGCCTCCCAGAGGGCACATTTACATATAGATAGAGGTGTACCAGCAGTGAGCAGATAGGATCATCCATTCGTTTTACTGTTTGGGACGGATGACATTTTAACAGTCTTGCAAGCACTTGGCATTGAATCCTTTCAGGACAATTTATTGAGGCAATTAAAACACTACCGTTTCAGAGATTGCATTTGTGGAGGCAATGACATTTGGGACAGGACTATAAAGCCGAAAGCCGACTGTTTATCAAATTGCCTTAGAGTTATAGCTCCACAGATCTCGGGGTCAACATGATAGGGTGTGTTATGTTTACAACTAACCACCTTCCACTGGATGGTATTCTCCTTCCTCTAGGAAACACTATTCAAGCAGAGAGGAAACTAGGCCACTGGTATAATGGCTTAAATTAGAAATAAGAACATTGCAGAGGGTACGTTTGTTTACCTTATGTTTGGAGAGTAACACAGAGGCCCAGATCCACAAAGCTCCCTTAATGCACTTAACGTCACATTAAGCCTCACCGCGTATATTATTTATTTATTGATGTATAAAATGTTTACCAGGAAGTAATACGGTGAGAGTTACCTCTCGTTTTCAAGTATGTCCTGGGCACAGAGTTATGCTGACAAGGACATGGTTACAAATACAGTTACATAAGTGAGCAGGGTATACATTATATACAAGACATTGCATACACAGAGATTATATATTATAGACGTATGTAACAGTTACAGACCAGATTAAAATGTGAGACAGCTTTAGTTTTGAAAGAACTTAGACTGGTGGTGGCAGTGAGAGTCTCCGGTAGGTTGTTCCAGTTTTGGGGTGCACGGTAAGAGGAGGAGCGGCCAGATACTTTGCTGAACCTTGGGACCGTGAACAGTCTTTTGGAGTCAGATCTTAGATAAGTGCTGCATGTGGTTGGGGTGAGGAACTTGTTCAGATCTCCAAAACACAATGACATGACGTTGTCGGGATTTCTCCTGTAAAGAGCATAGTGTTGGCTATAATGGCCGTTAGTGATAAGGACATGATACTGATATGCATATGAAGTGTTGTCATACTAAAACATTCCCATAAACGTCTGTTAAGTTTAACGCGGGGACTTAACCAAATTGGGAGCCATTTCAAAGCGTTTTGGTAAATTTGACAGTAGCAGTGCTGGTGTCTTGATAGTATTATTCTCAGAGATTTGGAGATTCTTCAAATGAAAACGACATCGTGGTAACAAGCTCCCTGGCTCCAGTGGCACCGTGTGACTCCTCCGTGGCATCACTTTCTGTTTCACTTGGGGGACGGGTCCTTCCACTAGATAATCTCTTGGTTTACTCGTTCGTTCAACTGTATATTGCCCTATGCATTTCGCCGTTTACTACCTTCCTCAGGGGCTCCTTAATACCTAAACTTGGCGTTACTCCCATGCAGACCCTGAAATAGGGATTTTGCAGGGTCTGGACGGGTGTAACACCATATTTAGGCTTGAGTTAACTAACGCAGCGTTATTTCCATGGATCATTTCCCCTCCTGTCCTCTTTCTCAACTTCAGTTAAACATCTATTTTACGGTCTGGATAGGGGTAATGCCAAGACATACTTAACATCGCGTTCATTGGAAATTAACGCAGCATTATGCTACAGTATTGGCATTAAGCCTATGCTAATGAGATAGAGAACGACCGCTGTTTTTGCATATAATTAGCTCTGAGGATATGCGTTAACCACATGGATCATAGCATCCGTTCCTGATTTAGGTAGCATCACATGAGGTACCAGAGCTCTGTGGGACTGGCCCATGGTACCAGGCAAGAAAAGCAGCAAAAAGAAAGGTCAAAGAAGGACCCAGAGTAATAAAATGATGTTTATGGCACGCAAATAAAGTTAACCGTCTGCATAGTGGGAAGGGAAGAAAAACACTGTGGTGAAACGTCCCGATCGCTCACCCTGTGGGTGCAAGGAAAGGGCTCTTCTATCCAGCAGAACTGGGGCAAAAGTGGACTCTTACTAACTCTCCTCCCCCATCCCCTTCCACCAGATATTTATTTATTTAGAACATGTTTTACCAGGAAGTAATACATTGAGAGTTACCTCTCGTTTTCAAGAACAGCAGGGCCCCGCTTTTCGGCGATCCGCCGATACGGCGACACCGAGAATGGGGCTGCCATCTTGGATACTCAGTCGTGCATGCGCAGAACGGGCTGTGCGCCCGGCGTGCATGCGCAGATCGTAGTTTGCGCGCGCAGACCGTAGGTCGTGCATGCGCAGGACGGCAAAAATGCCGATTTGCGCATGCAAAATCACTGAAAATCGCCGGATCCGCTTTCCGGCGATTTTCACTATACGGCGGGCCCCTGGAACGGAACCCGCCGTATACCCGGGGCCCTCCTGTATGTCCTGGGCACAGAGTTATGATGACAAATACATAGTTACATTAAGGGTAGCAGAGTTATACATTATATACAAGACATTCCATGCATATGTTATATACTGCACTGACTCCCACTGTATTCTGTAAGTCTCCCATTATTCCATTACACTATAAGCTCTGCGGGACAGAGGCTCCCTAATTCCCATTGTTACCATCCTGTTTAATGCACGTGTGACATGGTCCCTGTACTGCCTTGCTATTTCTGTAAAGCCCTGTGTACACTGATGGCGCTATATAAATACACACATACATACTAGCTATTCACTAGAGACATATTAGCAGTGAAAGAGGCTTTTTACCGAGGCGATATATACACGATTTTTTAACACAGTGTATGTAAATGAGCAAGCAAATCACTAATTAATGGCAAATGACATTCCCATGCTGTTCACTAAACTCCCATACCTGGCGATATCATGCTTCTGCCAAGACATATTGACAATTTGTATCCACCATGCTTGCATTGGCATTAGGCCCAGTGCCGTCTTAACGCATGGGCACGTTGGGCAGTTGCCCGGGGGCCCATCGGGGCCCCAAGCTAATCTATGCACAGACCAGAATTGAACACTAATTTTCCGATCACCGCCTCAACATTCAAATCTCCCGCTAACTCGGTAAGAGAAAAATTACGACTTGTAGCGGAGAGTTGGCGTGTCTGCATTCGCGAGAGAAATTTTGCAGGGCCCAGTGCACTGCTTTGCCCGGGGGCCTATAATGCTGTTAAGACGGCCCTGATTAGGCCTATCTTAAATATGCATATAGTGGCCACTTTATACATAGTCATAAACTGTAAATAACCTACCGCTCACTCTTAATTCTTATATATTGATTATACTGCCATACTTAGGCCTCGGGCATGGTCAGCACGTGCTGAGCCGCGCTGGTGCTTACCAGTGAGCCCCTACAGCCGCAACGAGAGCGGCTTTAGTATGGGCTCGCCTACGCTTCCGCAAGCGTGCGGAAGCGTAGGTCTTATACAAATGTTAGATTTGGCGCTCGCTGGAGCGCAGGGCCAGTCACGTGAGCGCTTTGCCCAATGAGGGCGAACCAGCTCCGTGACATCACTGGCCCACCCCCCCAACACACCCCCAGACCAAGGCCAGGGAAAGCGCGCGATTTCCCTCAGCCTCCGCGCGCCTCAGCACGGGAGAAGGCACCCTGGATGCAGCCTTAAGTGCATAGGGACAAAATACTAAATAATTACTAACTTCTTGTGTCAGGTATAGCTCTCCCAATGGGTCCCTCAATATTGCACTCAAAGTACATATTATTTGCATTTAGCGTGATTAAATAATTATTCCTATTGAACCATGTTTGAAATGCACCTCATATGTACAGTACCACTAACTTAAAAGGGAATAGCAAAAAAATAATAAAGTTTTATTTATCTTCAACAACGACGCTTGTGATTTATTTACAGTGATTATTTAAAAATTTAGTTTAAAATCCCCAAGAAGGAGCATATCCAAACTATTGACCACTGGTATAAATCCCAAATATAGTGTATTTTAGGTAAAATAGCTGGAAGCAAGTAACCTGTATTGATATATACTCTCTATTTGGACAGTTTTATAGCGTTGTGTTGTAATGCCTTGCACTAGAATTGACTGAGCCAGTTAGTGATATGCGCTCCAACATTTAGTTCCAGTCTTGAAAAGACAATTTGATAATATATGTCCTTTAGAAGATACAAATAATGGAGTACTGGGGCTAGTGAGGTATATAAATAATGTCCATAGCACTTTGGTGGCTACACATTCAATAGCAGGATGTCTCTATCCCTGAAGGCTAAAGGCTAAGAACAGTGAACTGAGACCTAAAACCTCATTGGGAAATTCTAAGACTCTCATAGATTATAAAAATGTACTCTCATATTGTTGCCCCAGTCCAATGTATCCAATTGACTGTAATGGAGTATCAAGTGTTGCCATTGTTTGAGTAGCTTAATAGTGAGTTATGTATACTGTATATCTCTTAGATCCAATGTCGTCGAATTGGCTAGTAACTGGTAGTCTCAATGGTGATTGAATAAATAAACGCCCGGCATAAATCAGTAGTAGAACACCAGATGTATATACCACAACTGCCTCTAGGTTTATTTAGATGCCAATCACATGTCTGCCTATAAGTACTTGGTGTACAAATCACAAAGATCACAGCAGAAATATATATACTATCTCTCACTGTGTTGGCTAGATACTTTGTATCACACAGTCAGTTGAAATAGTAATATAATCTCTGCTTTGCCTATAGCATATAAATTTAATAGTCTCTATGCATCAATATGCTAATTGTTCAGACATCAATGATTATATAAGTCAGTACCACATTGCTGCACTTATATTATAGTAAGTCAGCAAATGATTATTGGGCATTATCTTAGTGATTAACTTAAATTCAGCAGATTAGTGTTAAGAATCATCCCTGTATAGCAGGATCTGTGCAGGAATTAAACAGCGGAGTTACTCCAGCATCCAGTGAAATTTGAGCAATTTAAACCCAAATGTCTTCTAAGGTACAGTAAATCACTGTCTTTTAAATGAAAATATCCACAGTCTAGAACAAGCGCTCGAGTCCTCTGTGCTCGACACTGTTTTCTCTGCAGTACTCCTCTGCATACCGCCTTGTTTTCCACTCAAGTGCTCCCTCAAAAATACAGCAACATCAAAATATTCCCAACGGGGTTACACTGCATCCCTCAATCACAAAGCACTGACTCAGGTGTGAAACGCGTAGGAGATTTCCTGTGCTTTTTTGGATGTGTTGTGTACTATTTGACTAATACATGTATGTTTTTACCTCTCCGAGTCCTTCTCCCTTGGATCGTGGGGCAGTGCAAACCATTTGGGATTTTTTTTAATGTCACTATAAAGATTGTAGCCTACATAACCTTATCGTTATGCGTTACTTGTCTGTAGATACTGTACAGAGGCATGCACTCCAAATTTCACAAATGAAAAAGGGTACACCTGCGTACAGGTACCCCCAACGTCCCGCCTAGCAAAGTCACGGAAGAAGAACAGGACAGGGCAAGTAAAAAGCTGAGTTTATAGCAGACTATTAGTAAGAACAACAATTTTAGAAGCCTTGTTGAACTGGTAACAGGAAACGGTAAGATATGTTATTTATTTATTTAATTATAAAATGTGTTACCAGGAAGTAATACTGTACATTGAGAGTTACCTCTCGTTTTCAAGTATTTCCTGGGCACGGAGTTATGATGACAAGGACATGGTTACAAATACAGTTACATTAATCTATAGTACTGTATATTGTAGTGTTCATCCATTAGGACAGGTGGGGCGCAAACTTTTTTCCCTACGCCGCCCTGCCGACGGTCTCCTCACTCCCGCGCCCCACCCTCACCCCCACTTACCTCCGCTGCCGACGTCATGTTGCTATAGCAACGTGACGTCACATGACCTCGCCGCGTTGCCATGGCGACGCGGGAAGGAAGCCGCCGGAGCCAAGGTAAGTAATGGCTTACAGAGGCCCTGCAGCTCCCCCGGCACTTAATTTAAGTGCCTTCGGGAAGCGCCCGTGGCCTCTGTAAACCCCGCGTCCCCCGCAGGCAGTCTCGCGCCCCCCCTGGGGGTCGCGCCCCCCCAGTTTGCGCACCGCTGCATTAGGAGACGAGGTGGAACAAAGATTAGCTTGTTAGGTAAAGACTAAAGAGACATTATTAGGCAATCCCTGCTTCTTCAGTGGCTATCCGCTAGGTCAACTGCTCCTAATATCTGTGCCCATTGGTTCATACCCCAGATAGGGATATAAGATCCATATCATACAGGTACCTAGAATTACATATGTTTCCCTCCTTAAGAAACTTGTATCCTAAATCAGATGAATATATTTGTAGTCCTAGTCACTAGATATGTGTGATCATGTCTCTGTTTGCTTTGTGAAAGTTATGCGATTCTTTTAAAGACATTTGTAAATGGGGGTTTTCCTGAGGAAAAGAGAGGAGAACTCTCGAGAGCTTGTCTTATAATATCAATTGTTAGTCCAAATACAAGAAACGATCACCTAATACTGATGTACTCATTTACTCTGCACTAAATGGGGTTTCAAATGCATATTTCTCTATTTACTGATGGGTTGTTGTTTTTTTTTACTGAATTTGCCCATTTCACCAATATTTGCCAATATTTAAGTAAAAAATTAGCAAAAGTTGGTGTGAAGATACTCTCAAGTACAATAGTTACAGTTGTTTTTCGGGGGGGGGGGGGGGGGGGGGGAAATCTCATATTTGGGACTCTTCAGCCAGCGATAAACGTCCAAAATGTGAAGAATTTGTGAAAGTCTTTAGCAGCCACCTACAGAATGGGGGAAAATAATCATAATCTTACCTCTTATTGCCCTAAATTTACAAACCCAGCATGACATCAAATCCGTTTATTTCGAGGTGCCTTCTTTTCTTGTATCCAACATCCAGGCTCTTTCAGAAAACAATGGCATCTCTGCCGAGCCCATGATTTAGTAGAACAATCTTTTTGTTCGTGCTGCCCCCCCAAACCCCCCCCCCCCCCCCCCCCCGTGCACTGACCCTTATTAAATTGCACATTTGTTTCTTAGGGGAGATGTGACCTGTGGGCCCTCAATGTTAAAACCGTGTTGGTTTATATCTGAGACTGTTCCTATACTTGTCAACCATAATCTTATTTCAGTCAGATATCTCAATGGCGCCATGTATTGATTTTCTGTGTGGAGTATATTTGTGTGGTATAAATGGAATCCTCTCCAAATATATATATATATATTTTACAGCATTGTAAGGAGAAAATAAATAAATAATTAATAGCATGTTGTTGTATAGCAGGGATATAGTTTTTCGCAGCGCTTTGCAGAGACATTTTTGCAGACACAGGTCCCTGCCCCGTGGAGCTTAAAATCTATATTTTTGGTGCCTGAGGCACAGGGAGATAAAGTGACTTGCCCAAGGTCACAAGGAGCCGACACCGGGAATTGAACCAGGTTACCCTGCTTCAAACTCAGAGCCAGTCAGTGTCGTTACTCACTGAGCCGCTCCCTCTCCACAAAATAGAGAGCTTTTCCCCCCGCAGGGTGGCATGAAGTAATCTGTTTTCATCTGAGGATATTTGAGTATCTGTGCTACCACCTGAGCTAATTCTGCATTCATTATTGCATTATTCAGAGGTTACCTTTGCAGCCTTCCTTGTGTCTCCTGGAGAAGTAGCTGCTCTTAAATATTATAAATGCACAGCTTGCTAATTCTTGGAATGGGACTTATTGATAACCATTTAGTGTCTCAAACACAAAGATAAAGCTGCCGTATTGGTTTAAAAATATTATCCAACACATCGTAGTGGTGTAATACAAAGTGAAAGTACTCAGGCATTGAAGACCCATTGTAACATGGTTATTAGGTGTGGACACTGTGGAGCAATTCATATACAATAATTGCTAGGCTGTGTGGTATTTACTGTTGTTTAGAAACAATTCCTTTTGATATAAAAAACGAAGAGGCCATTTTGGAGCAAATGTGGAGCAAGGAGAGACCGTTTCATCTCCCTTTATTCATCAGTGTTTCCAGGCACTTTGCTCCTGTCTTGTCTCATATGCACCGCTCTGCAATTTGGGGAGTGTCAATGGAGATTTACTTGGCCGGAACTGTATACTATAGTGGGATGTACGGTATGAGTATAGTGGGATGTAAGGTATGAGTATAGTGGGATGTAAGGTATGAGTATAGTGGTATGTATGGTATGAGTATAGTGGGATGTCAGGTATGAGTATAGTGGGATGTAAGGTATGAGTATAGTGGGATGTACGGTATGAGCATAGTGGGATGTAAGGTATGAGCATAGTGGGATGTAAGGTATGAGTATAGTGGGATGTAAGGTATGAGTATAGTGGGATGTAAGGTATGAGCATAGTGGGATGTACGGTATGAGTACAGTGGGATGTAAGTTATGAGTATAGTGGGATGCAAGGTATGAGTATAGTGGGATGTAAGGTATGAGTACAGTGGGATGTAAGGTATGAGTATAGTGGGTGTAAGGTATGAGTATAGTGGGATGTAAGGTATGAGTACAGTGGGATGTAAGGTATGAGTATAGTGGGTGTAAGGTATGAGTATAGTGGGATGTAAGGTATGAGCATAGTGGGATGTACGGTATGAGTACAGTGGGATGTAAGTTATGAGTATAGTGGGATGTAAGGTATGAGTATAGTGGGATGTAAGATATAAGTATAGTGGGATGTACGGTATGAGTACAGTGGGATGTACGGTATGAGTACAGTGGGATGTACGGTATGAGTATAGTGGGATGTACGGTATGAGTATAGTGGGATGTAAGGTATGAGCATAGTGGGATGTAAGGTATGAGTATAGTGGTATGTACGGTATGAGTATAGTGGTATGTATGGTATGAGTATAGTGGGATGTACGGTATGAGTATAGTGGGATGTAAGGTATGAGCATAGTGGGATGTACGGAATGAATATAGTGGGATGTATGGTATGAGTATAGGGGGATGTAAGGTATGAGTATAGTGGGATGTACGGTATGAGTATAGTGGAATGTACGGTATGAGTATAGTGGGATGTACGGTATGAGTATAGTGGGATGTAAGGTATGAGCATAGTGGGATGTAAGGTATGAGTATAGTGGGATGTAAGGTATGAGTATAGTGGGATGTAAGGTATGAGTATAGTGGGATGTCAAGTATGAGTATAGTGGGATGTAAGGTATGAATATAGTGGGATGTAAGGTATGAGTATAGTGGGATGTATGGTATGAGTATAGTGGGTGTAAGGTATGAGTATAGTGGGATGTAAGGTATGAGTATAGTGGGATGTACGGTATGAGTATAGTGGAATGTACGGTATGAGTATAGTGGGATGTACGGTATGAGTATAGTGTGATGCAAGGTATGAGTATAGTGGGATGTAATGTATGAGTATAGTGGGATGTAAGGTATGAGTATAGTGGGATGTACGGTATGAGTATAGTGGGATGTCAGGTATGAGCATAGTGGGATGTAAGGTATGAGTATAGTGGGATGTAAGGTATGAGTATAGTGGGATGTACGGTATGAGTATAGTGGGATGTAAGGTATGAGTATAGTGGGATGTAAGGTATGAGTATAGTGGGATGTAAGGTATGAGTATAGTGGGATGTAAGGTATGAGTATAGTGGGATATCAGGTATGAGTATAGTGGGATGTAAGGTATGAATATAGTGGGATGTAAGGTATGAGTATAGTGGTATGTATGGTATGAGTATAGTGGGATGTCAGGTATGAGTATAGTGGGATGTAAGGTATGAGTATAGTGGGATGTACGGTATGAGCATAGTGGGATGTAAGGTATGAGCATAGTGGGATGTAAGGTATGAGTATAGTGGGATGTAAGGTATGAGTATAGTGGGATGTAAGGTATGAGCATAGTGGGATGTAAGGTATGAGTACAGTGGGATGTAAGGTATGAGTATAGTGGGATGTAAGTTATGAGTATAGTGGGATGCAAGGTATGAGTATAGTGGGATGTAAGGTATGAGTACAGTGGGATGTAAGGTATGAGTATAGTGGGTGTAAGGTATGAGTATAGTGGGATGTAAGGTATGAGTACAGTGGGATGTAAGGATGAGTATAGTGGGTGTAAGGTATGAGTATAGTGGGATGTACGGTATGAGTATAGTGGGATGTAAGGTATGAGTATAGGGGGATGTAAGGTATGAGCATAGTGGGATGTACGGTATGAGTACAGTGGGATGTAAGTTATGAGTATAGTGGGATGTAAGGTATGAGTATAGTGGGATGTAAGATATAAGTATAGTGGGATGTACGGTATGAGTACAGTGGGATGTACGGTATGAGTACAGTGGGATGTACGGTATGAGTATAGTGGGATGTACGGTATGAGTATAGTGGGATGTAAGGTATGAGCATAGTGGGATGTAAGGTATGAGTATAGTGGTATGTACGGTATGAGTATAGTGGTATGTATGGTATGAGTATAGTGGGATGTACGGTATGAGTATAGTGGGATGTAAGGTATGAGCATAGTGGGATGTAAGGTATGAGTATAGTGGGATGTAAGGTATGAGTATAGTGGGATGTAAGGAATGAATATAGTGGGATGTATGGTATGAGTATAGGGGGATGTAAGGTATGAGTATAGTGGGATGTACGGTATGAGTATAGTGGAATGTACGGTATGAGTATAGTGGGATGTACGGTATGAGTATAGTGGGATGTAAGGTATGAGCATAGTGGGATGTAAGGTATGAGTATAGTGGGATGTAAGGTATGAGTATAGTGGGATGTAAGGTATGAGTATAGTGGGATGTCAAGTATGAGTATAGTGGGATGTAAGGTATGAATATAGTGGGATGTAAGGTATGAGTATAGTGGTATGTATGGTATGAGTATAGGGGGATGTCAGGTATGAGTATAGTGGTATGTACGGTATGAGTATAGTGGTATGTATGGTATGAGTATAGTGGGATTTACGGTATGAGTATAGTGGGATGTACGGTATGAGTATAGTGGGATGTACGGTATGAGTATAGTGGGATGTAAGGTATGAGTATAGTGGGATGTACGGTATGAGCATAGTGGGATGTAAGGTATGAATATAGTGGGATGTAAGGTATGAGTATAGTGGGATGTAAGGTATGAGTATAGTGGGATGTAAGGTATGAGTATAGTGGGATGTCAGGTATGAGTATAGTGGGATGTAAGGTATGAGTATAGTGGTATGTATGCTATGAGTATAGTGGGATGTCAGGTATGAGTATAGTGGGATGTAAGGTATGAGTATAGTGAGATGGAAGGTATGAGTATAGTGGTATGTATGCTATGAGTATAGTGGGATGTAAGGTATGAGTATAGTGGGATGTAAGGTATGAGTATAGTGTGATGCAAGGTATGAGTATAGTGGGATGTAAGGTATGAGTATAGTGGGATGGAAGGTATGAGTATAGTGGGATGTACACGTATGAGTATAGTGGGATGGAAGGTATGAGTATAGTGGGATGTAAGGTATGAGTATAGTGAGATGGAAGGTATGAGTATAGTGAGATGGAAGGTATGAGTGTATGTTTATCATGTAAAAGACATCTCATTATCTCATGTTCATCATGTAAAAGGAATCTCCAGCTCACATTTGTAATCTCATTATCTGTTGTTTATCACGCAAAAGGAATCTCATAATCTCAAATGTATCACGTAAACGGCATCTCATTCGGGGAATTGGAGTTTTTCCATTGGTAAAACTGGTGGATTATTTTGCGCTGGTCTTGCCGCAGTTTTGCAGCTGGGAAATTTAAGTAAATATCCCCATACATCAGTGGCTCCCAAATGTTTTATACTGGCTATTTGTTTTGTCTTTTTGTCCAGTCTGTGCACAGAGATGTGTCCAAGATTTGGGGGTTCAGACACCCACAGCCCCGCCCCCCAAAAAATCTAATTTGAATATTATGGATTCCACATCATGGAATATATTTTTTGGGATAGAACTGCAGTTTCCCTGCATTAACATGTATCACACTTTCTGACCCCTTATTCATCTCTGTACCACCTTTTGCAATCCATTCTGTCTCCCAGAATGTATATCTCCCCTGTAATTCTGAGCTCCCACCCCCCCTGTTAGTGGGTTCCTCTACGGGGACATCCCCTAGTTTGGGAAAAACTGCCATAAATGTCACAGGTATTAGAAGAAAAGATCAAGTAATTACAAGTTATTGCCCCTATCAGGGCCAATGAACTGCAGGCTACTGTCACTAAAGGGCTACGATTTCTCTAAATAATTGTTAAAATATGTCAACGCCAATGAATATTTGGCCCCTATTTAGTATGCAGTGAAGCCATCTCCTTCATGCTAGGGAACATTTAAGCTCCAGTTATTTTAATGTCTGTCACTAATGTGCTGCATTCATATCTGCAAAGCAAATACAGTGACAACGGGTTCATTTTTGCATCTGCGGACCTTCTGACACCTTGATAAGTCACTTTGTCTTGGACTGAGAGTCTGAAAATAAAAATAAACTAGCACAGTTATGCAGAGGAAAGTATTCCTACAGTCGGCATGAGCGGATTTTAATCTGAACAGGAAATATATTCCCTTTTCCATTCTGAATATGCAGAACTTTATCTTTTTGCAAGTGATGGTTAGCACATTTTTAACGTATACAAGTTTCACTATAACTTTTTAGGTTTAATAAATGATTTTCGACCCTCTCTTTATTGGTTACCAATGTTTGCACATTGTACAAGTGATTCCTATAAACCTGCAAGAAAAGACAGCGCCGTTAGGAGCACACGCTACTTAAGAAAGGCGACAAATAGATCAATTATTTAAAATGCAGTTGCTACGGAACTAGGTTATCTGCTTATATCCTGGTTTTAAGGTAATGCAGATGGGCCTTGGTTTTGGGTTGCGTCTGTGCTCTGGCTTGTTGGTTGTTAAGCTATTAGGTTAATCAAAAGCCATGTGTTACATGGGACGGAGTTCACCTGTGGATTAATAAGTACCAAGAAGACTTCAGAATCGTAGGCAGAAAGAGAAAAGAGAGGTGCGGGGTATTCTTGTGTCTCAGTTTAGTAGAATCTGCTCGGCATTCTACAAGGAGGACCATTTCCTTGGATGAACTCAATAGACGATAGAAAAACAAGCCTATCAAACCAATCCTTATTGGAGAAGAATGTTGCCTTTTTTTTCACCGGATTGATGGATATATAAAACTGGACCACATCCTTTATAAGCTTCCAGAGAGAAACGTCTACCGTGCTCATCAGCAGGATACGATTTCTCTTTCTCTTGGAATATCTGGAGACGGTCTTTCA
This sequence comes from Ascaphus truei, assembly GCF_040206685.1. NCBI lineage: Eukaryota > Metazoa > Chordata > Amphibia > Anura > Ascaphidae > Ascaphus > Ascaphus truei. The sequence continues at coordinate 412,446,425 of NC_134485.1, read as the reverse complement.
GTAAAATGGAAACCCCACCGTGGTTGCCCAGTGTATGGGTATCCTAGTGAGACATGCTCTTGCCTTCCCTGTTACACGAGCGAGCCTGGTGGAAACCTTCCTTTGGGAAATTTGCAGTGTCATTCTAAATGCCGGGGTTGTGAGGATGTATCACCGGCGTGGGGTGGAGGAGGTCTTAGAGCAAGACCAGGGGAAATGGGCTCTGCTGCGAAACATTAACCAGGCGCTGAAGCCAAGCACTCTACTACCGGTGAGACCCGTTCTACATTACCATGATCAGAACAATAGGGTTTGTGCGTCAACTGGGGCACTTCTGGGGCAATCTAACCGCACCAGATGTACCAAAGAAAAAAGTCCCATTGAAAACTATAGGATTTCTTTCTTCAATACCAATAGCCAAAGAAGAAAAAAGCAGTGCACTGCCACGGAGCCAGGTGGTAAAACATGTCAATTCTTTATTCAAAAAATGAACATCACCCAAGGGAGTTGTGCAACCTCCTACGTGTTTCGGACGTAATGTCATTTAACAAGGAGTACTGGATACCTGGGCAAAATGAATCATTTTACCCGGAAGGTAACTCCTTGTTAAAGTACATTATGTCCGAAACGCGTAGAGGTTGCACAACTCCCTTGGGTGATTTTCATTGTTTGAATAAAGAATTTACAATTTTTTACCACCTGGCTCCCTGGCAGTGCGCTGCTTTTTTCTTCTTTGGCTATTGGATTTCTACATTTGCGGCTGGACACGCCATCATAGGCATGTGGAGGCTCAGGAGTGGGTAAGATTTATTCTACGTGTTGTTATTTGAAGAGTGTGTCTCTACTCCAGTATTGATTAAGTTTTTCATCAATGAGATAACTTCAAGTTGATTTTCCATCACCTTGATTGTTTGCTTCAGGAGACATTATATTCTCACCTCACTGGTTTATCACTCACGATACTTTACCCACTCCATAATAGTCTTACTCCAGAGCCAGAGTTTCAATCAAAAGGATTATTGATATGACTGTATATATTCCGAAATTATTGGAGCACCCAATTTCTCATATGTATACGAACATTCTTCAATCCCATGCTTTATTTTGCCCCGCAATTGCCTTGACCTTTAAACCCCATTGGGGTTTTTTTATAGTGCTGTGCTGTACATAGCATCAGACTATTCCTTCTTTACTGTCAGCATAGATTATAATTTCAGGCAGATGCACACAATTAATTACATACCTCAGATTGGATGCTTCCACTTCTAAGACCAATTACTTACCCGCTAGGCTGTTCCTCCTAATGTCTTTAGTTGTAGTCTAAGTGAAATCTCACGGTGAATAAACATGTAGTAACAGTTTATATGGTGACTACAGATAATTGAATAGTTAAATAGCTGAAGGACCTTATTCTATATTGTGCGAAGCAGCTGTACTCAAGTCAATGGGGATATTTTGACGAACGGCCACATCATACAATATACAATTACCCCCTGCATCTTCATTTTCCCTTTATAGCTGCCTAAAAGTTATGGATTAGTAGCGTTGTGCACCAAACCAAAATATATTCAGTACATTTCACTGAGAGGGAGTTATTTCATGGGAGTTCCCCTGCGATAGTGCCCCAACTGGCACTATCACAGGTTAACGAGTAACCTTCAGAGATCGTGGTTTAGAACAGGGGGGCTCAACTCTAGTCCTCAAGACCCCCAACAGGTCAGGTTTTAACAATATCCCAGCTTCAGCACAGGTGGGTCAATCAGAGGATCATTTGAAGACTGAGTCATCTGTGCTGAAGCTGGGACTGATTGAGCCACCTTTGCTGCAGCGGGGGATATCCTTAAAACCTGACCTGTTGTGGGGTCTTGATGACCGGAGTTGAGCCCCCCTGCTATAGTAGATACCTCGCTGCCTATGAAATTCTATTTACCTGCAGCTGAGGAAATGTTCCCTAAGACAGTACAAAGGTCCAATGTGCAGTGATTGTTGAAGATTCCGAATGTATAGGTGGCAATGCAGCTCTTAATTATTAATATGTATGTGTATCTAATATTATTGTTTATTGTGGTAGGATTTACCCAAATCACTGCACTTCTGATACCATACATATTATAATCTAATATAATCTCTCTGTATCTACAATGGCAGACTTGTCTGAGACGTGAATGCGCTAATAAGGGGTATTTTTATTTGCTATACACTGTATGGGGAGTGTTTTTGGTGCCTTTGTACTACACATAACTTACTTTGTGTCTGGTTATATCTGCAAACAAATTCTGCATTTACTTTGCCAACTCTATGGCAAATACACTGTATATTTATATTTCTACATAGTGTCATCCATGTACACAGAGCTTTGGCATAAACACACCCCTTATCAGTAGAATCAATGGGTACATTTGGATTAATGGTGATGATGTAGACATTGGCAATAATTTAATGTAAAAAATATATAAATGGGGGGACTGCAGGGTCTGAGAGCATTTTCTTTTGTGCCAACATATAACCAAACACTTTGTAACTTCTGAACTTGTAAGGGGTTTTGTGCCAGTAAAAATAAATACATAAATAATACATTTTGTCCGACACCTGAAGAAGGGAACAGAGATGTCCCGAACGTTTCTTATCAGCTTATTTTAGCGCATAAGTGCCCAGCTCGAGTTCTCGTTACAGTGCAGTTGTAGTAGATGACGACAAATGGTTTTTTTTTATCTGTAGCCGGTACTTCTTCCCGCTGATATCTTGTACAGGAACGGCTTTTTTCATGTTAGGGTCGGGACGCTGGAGTTTCACCTGCGACCTGGAAGAAACAGCTGACTCAAGTCAGCAGCACGTTCTAGGAATGTGGCCGCTCCACTGGCTCATCGGCAGCTATTTATATGTAATGGGAAGACACTGGAAATAATCCTGGGGTTTTAAGTAGTCATAACATTGTGTTAACCCAGGGGTGGGCAACTCCAGTCCTCAAAGACTACCAACAGGTTAGGCTTTAAGGATATCCCTGCTTCAGCACAGGTGACTCTGTCAAAGACTGAGCCACTGACTGGGCCACCTGTGCTGAAGCAGGGATATCCTTAAAACCTGACCTGTTGGTGGCCCTTGACGCCTTGAGTTGCCAACCCCTGTGTTAACCATTGCAATACTTGGGTATTTGAAGCTTTCCCTGTTAATAAAGTCCTTAGTGTCCAAACAATATCCAAATGGATCTTGATTGAAGTCTCATGACATGTGGGGATAAATAAAAAGAAAATTCATAGTGCAACACTGACACAAAACAGATAGACAGACAGAAACACTGACCACAGACAACACATAAACCAGCATGAACCTCAGAATCGCTGAAAAATGAACACGTTCACTGCTGCTTCGATCTCAGACCCGCTGGTCTCGTCGCATTCAGATGACGTGGCTCGAGCATGCGCCGTCGCCAAAAGTCCCAGTAGTGCACAGCAAGCACGGCACTTAGCCGGAAGCTTCTCCAAGCTCCACAACTGCTCGATAAAGGGATAAAGCTGCAGAAAGTCCACACTAGTGTTCTCTATAGTTCCAAAAAACGCCCTACGCGTTTCGTGACGCTAGTCACTTCGTATGGGGCAGTGCACTACTGGGACTTTTGGCGACGACGCATGCTCCAGCCACGTCATCTGAATGCGACGAGACCAGCGGGTCTGAGATCGAAGCAGCAGTAAACGTGATGGCGTTTACCACGGAAACATTAAATGTTTTTAAAGAGTCATTTAAAAATACTGATAGTTGTCTGATTTGCTTGAAAGGTGTCAACCACTTATCTTTAAGCTAATAAACATTCCACTGCTATTATATCACTTTGGCGCGAGGAAGAACGGCACATTGTGTGCTAAAAAGAACATTGCAGAAGAAAAGTGCCTCCCCCTTCTCTGTATTGGGCATCTAACAAGGACTTGAAGTTTTGATGGACATGAAGCCCCTCCAATCAAAATCCTCATTGAAAAACAAACAAACATTTTTTTACTTCTCAAAGAAATTTTAAAAAGCTAAATGTTTGCTTTATGGATTCATACATTTATGGGGGGGGAAGCCCTTAGGATATTTGAAATTTGTATATTATAGTAAGTGAGTAGTATTAACAGGGAAATAAAAAAAACTGTGATTAAAGCGCTAATGCTTAAAATTATTTAGTAAACTTATTACTGCTGCTGGGGAAATCTCCTTTCCTTCAACCTTAAGGGATGGCCCCGAGTCCTTTGTACTGCCCTTGGGATGAATAGTTCTTTAGAAAGCTCCTTGTATTGTCCCTGAATATATTTGTATATAGTTATCATATCCCCTTGTAACGGGTATTCCACCCCACCCAATCTCATATATAGTGTGGGTGAGTAGAACATGTAGTGTTACCGGTGTGGTGCGTATACCTGTCAGGCTCACAGGAGGTCTGAGCCTCCGCTAATGAGAGCCTGGGGTGAATCCTCTGGAACGAATCTTCTTTCAGCGCCTCCACCTATGTAGGATTCTAGGGAAATGTAGAATGACCCTAACATAGGAACCCACTCAGAAACCAGATACACCAGTATTGGGGATAACAGGTTTACTGAATGAACAAACACTAATAAGGACAACTATTACATCATCTCTAGTACCATCACAACAGTATAACATCCCCACACGGTGCCCACAGCCCAACCCTTGTCCCGTGGTCAGCGCTGCCACTATGTGTTAATAGAATGTTATGATCGGTTGGTGCACTTGTAGAGTACCTGCCGAGTGCTCCTGCACTCGGGCCTGCAACTACTTCTCAAAGGATCTGTCGACCTGGATCCCGTCTGATCCGGTGCTGTGAATCTTTGCTTGGGGTCCGCCAGGGGTGATCCCACCCGGGAGATAGTCTCTGATCTCTGGGTAGCGACTTGCCCCCAGACCTCTTTTAATGGAACTGCAGCATCCGCTGATTCCTGTCTAACCTTGGTACTACATGACACGGTCCCTAACCTAGGGCCTGTCCCTGATGTACCGCAACCTGAGGTGACTTGGGGAAAACTCCTAGGGCCTGCGGGGTTAATAACCTGCCCCACTCCCTTATCTACCCAAGTCCCTAATCCTCCCTAACACTAGCTCCTAACTCACTAATCCTAACACTAACACGCCTGCAGCCGACACAGTTCTCACAGTCAGCCTGCAGACAGTAACACACGCTGCACACACACTGCACTCAGTACACGCAGCGTCACATACAACACTCAACACAGCAACCTGGAACCCGCAGCAAACACCCTGCACACACTGTGCCTATTTGCCAGTGCGCACAGCACTACCCGCTGTGGCACTGCCAAACCTGCACCTTACATACACTAAGGGCGACCTCCCTATCTAGGGCCGTCCCTTATCAGTTACCCACTAACCTGGTGGGGAGTTGGGGCCTACCTGGAGGGTGAGGGTACCTATCAGGATGCAGGAGCTGCACTCACTCCCTGCATCCTTCCTTCCCCTTCAGCTCCGCTGCTCCAACTGACGTGACCAAAGCCCGTGAAATGTATCTATTCTCCCTCCAGTTCAGTCCTACAGCCCTATTGGCTCCTATAAAGCACCTGGTGCCTGCCTCGCTATGCCTCATGGGAATTGTAGTCCCGAGGCCCCTACAATAACATTGAGGCCGCGTGCGTGCCTTCCCTCTGCCTACACAAACCTGTAATGGCCGCCGCAACCTCTCACTAACTTCCCCTACTCTCGCGCGACTCTCCTGCGCCTTCCCTGCCCTCACGCAACTGTTCCCTGGCTCTAGGGTTCTCCCTGCGCATGCGCGACTCTGCCCTGTCTCTCGCAGCCTCCCTGCGCATGCGCGAGCTAACTGGGCCGCCGGGGACTCACTGCGCATGCGCGAGTTGAAGCGCAATGGCGGCGCCCTATCCGCCCGGCTCCGGGAGCGCCGGGAGCCCTGAGATGCGCGTGCGGCCTTGGCAACCGGCCGCACGCGTCCCCGGCAACCCCCGAGCCGGGACCTGACCGCCCTCTCCCCTGCCACTGCCGAACGGAGCCGCCATTGGACGCGGCGGCCCCCGCGATCGGCAGTCAGGTGAGGGGGGTGCGGTAGCGCTGGGGAGACCTGGCTACACCCTATTACACACCTCTTTTCTAATATGAACACATCTAATTTAGCTAGCATCTCCTCATAAAATCAGATTATCCACCCCCTTATTAATTTGGTGGCTCTCCTCCTTTTTCTACTGTAGTTCCATAATGTCTTTTCTATGGCATGGTGCCCACATCTGTACTCCATATTCAAGGTCTGGTCTTACTAATGCTTCATCGGAGGGCATAATTATGTTTACTTCCCTTCCAGCCATACCCCGTTTAATGCATGATAAGATCTTGTTTGCCTTTGCAGCTACTGCATGACATTGGCACTATTACTAAGCCTGCTGTCTACAAGCACTCCTAAATCCTTCTCCATCAAAGATTCCCCCGATATATCTCCATTTAATTTGTAAGTCACCTTTTTATTCTTGCATCCCAAATGCATAACCTTACATTTATCTGTATTAAACCTCATCTGCCATTTACCTGCCCACGTTTCCAGTCTCTCCAAGTCCTTCTGGAGAGAAATTACATCTTGCTCTGATTTGACTACCTTATACAATTCGGTGTCACCAGCACAGACGGAGACTTTGTTCTCTATGCTAACCTCAAGGTCATTAATAAACAAGTTAAAGAGCAGGCGTTACCCAACAACGTTACCCAAACCTGAAAAGGTTGTACTTCAAGGACTAATTTTCGTACAGAAGCCAATTACACTAAGGAGTTAATTCTATATACTGTACTCTGAAGCATCTGTTTGGGACGTTTTTGATTGAAAAAATCCCCATTGACGTGATTGGGGATTTTTGGTTGAAAATCTTTCAGAACGGCTGTTTCATAGTATATAGAATATACCCCTTGGGCTCTTATTCAATACGCTGTGAAGCCGCTAGCCCATGCTGGAGAACAGTTCAGCTCCATTCAAATTTAATTCAGAGCAAGTCCAAAGAAGCGGCTTCACATTATATTAAATACGGATTTAAGTTGTTTGCGGTTTTTTCTGACCCTTTAAGAGTACTATACAGGTAAAAGTCCATATACTTACCAAGACATGTTCTACCAGAAGATACTTCACAGACCTTTGACTTGAATGGGCTGTAAAGGTGTCTCCCAGCGCCCGAAGGTGTTTTATGGCCGAAGATGTCTTGGGGGGGGTGGGATGTGGGGGGGGAAGGGGTCTATGGCTTAGAACCATCAAACGCCATTTAAACACACCCGGTAAAAAAAATATGTCAAATGGTTTTGCCGCGATGTTATGACCAAAATCATTAACATTGCGGTAATATTTTACCGGGTGCGAAATTTTAAGGGGAGTCACGCGATATCCCCTTGCCGGAATATTGGTAGGGTTAACCCCATTCAGGGCCAGTAGCCTCCAGGAACCAATCTAAAAAATGGCCCAATGCCCAACTACAGAAAATAATCCAAAGTCTGAAGTGACTGAGCCAAACATTACGCCACTTCCGATGTGGAGGATGTTTTTTAGGCAAATAAAAGGCAAAAAGAGAGACATTATCTGTGCTCCATGTGACTCCTCCCCAACTCCTCGTACAGACACGTCCCATGGAGCAAATTAGGAAAGAGACGCAGACTGTGATACTGTCACGGGAGACCAGGGATTTACACCTTTATACCGGGATCATATCACTGAGAAAAACCAAGAAGTAAAACAAATTGCCATTTATTCCATTGAAACAGACGTACACACAGTGAACTACAAGTATACAGGAGAAAACACACTAAGGCCTGGGACATAGTTAAGAATTTGGTGCATTGTGCAACTTTGATAAATATATTCACACACACACCACACACACACACATATACACACACCACACACACACACACACACACACATATACACACACATATATACACACACACCACACACACATACACACACCACACACACATATATACATACACACACATACACACACACACACATATATACACACACACACACATATACACACACACACATACACACACCACACACACACATACACACACCACACCACACACATACACACACACACACACACACACACACATATACACACACCACACACACACACACACACACACACACATTCACACACACATATATATATATATATATATATACACACACACATATATACACACACACACACACACACACATATATACACACCACACACACACACACACACACACACACACACACACACACACACACATATACACACACACACACACACCACACACACACATATACAGTACACACACTCACATATACACACACACCACACACACACATATATATATATATATACACACACACACACCACACACCACACACCACACACCACACACCTGTCTGTGCTGCCTCTACTCTGTCTGGTGGCTGTGCTATCTCAGAACACCGACACAGTAGGTAAAATGCCAGCTGCAGCCCCATTGGATGGGAGCGGTCACGTGACCGCTCTTCCGCTCCCCCAAGCGGCAAAATTTCAAACCTGCCTGTCTCTTCTGATTTTCTCAGCCTCCGCACGCATCTGCAAGCATGCGGAGGGAGAAACTATAGCCGCGCTGATTACAGATGCAGGGGCTTTGTGCATCTGTTCAGCGCGGCTCAGCCCGCCTCAGCGACGCTGATTTTACTATGTCCTAGGCCTTACTGGGGGTCTGGGCTACAAAACTAACCTTTCCTAGTTGAAATAGCACAGAAAACAAAGTCTTGAGGTTGACCAGGAGTTACCCACAAAAAACCTGGAACTCAATTCGGCATGCGTTACCAGATGCCACCGCTGTATCTCTTCCGGAGATGCGAAAATCCCTTGACCGGGAGAAAGTACCAAATGTCCTGGTACTCTTTTCGGCGTGTAGTTCCAGCCGTGACCGCTACGTTCTCTTCTCAGAACTTGGCCCCGAAAGTGGGATTTAGAACATTTCTTGACTTGAAAATCTCTGAAGCCGGTCGCTGCCATTTCTCCAAGAGCATCTTTTGGTGGTTTCAAATTTGCTGCTGCTGTCTTGGTGCTTAGAATCTTGGATGAATCTGAGGTCCGGATTGGCTGCTGGGTTTCTTATAGTATTTCAGTATCATTCATGAAATACTACAGCCAATCCGAGCCTAGGAACTTTACAACCAGCCAATCAGATGCGTGCCAGTCTTACAAAGCCGGGCAAGCGATTCTTCTGAATGCAACAAGGGCAGGCGTGAGTTTGCCACCCTAGCCACTTGTTATTCAGAAGCCACCCGCTGGCTTATGTGCCTCCAAGTCTGGGAAAGCAAATGCTAGCCGCGATGGCTTGCATTGTTTCCCAGAAGTGGGTACTTCACATAAGCTATCTGTGGCTTTGAAGTACGGACCTAGGGCAGACTCAGTGGCACCACAAATTGGTAGCCCACTAGCCCCCCTCAGAGTACCATCTTTAAAAGTCCCAGTTTATACGTATAATACATTTACAAACATTGCAGTTTAATAAAAAATATACTTTTACACTTTTTACCTTGTCTAAGTTTTTGGGGCTTTGAGGGGTAGAATGGGACTAAATACTTTCTATTCCCACTAGCCATATCCCTCATACACTATAAACCTGATTTAGACTGTAAAATCCTTTTAGCCACATTGGCTATTAAACATTTTATGAAACATGAAAAATATTTCCCATTTTTCTTCTAAGTCCCACAGTGAAACGAAAAGATGCTTAGCTTCAATCTCAGAGCTGTAACTCCTTCCCTTAAGGAAACCTAATTTTCTTTAGAACCAAAAACGCTTGACACACTCTCAGGACTGCATCTCTTTCCTTTACTGAAACTAGGACTTAGGTTTCATAAAACCTCTCGCAACTTTTAATATATAGTTGGAGAACCCCCCCAGAACCTCTATACTGATTCTGGGGTACATGGGCATATTGGGTTTGGTTAACCCCTTGACTAGTGGGAAGGAATAGCTGTATATGCAACACTGTCTTTAGGTTGCTATTTATTGTTTAACCCTTTGTTGCATCAGTGTTTAAGTATATTACATCTTATTCTCTTATATGGACATGTAAACTACTGGTTTCCCTTACATCTAACCATATACATTTATCCATTATTTAATTTTTTTTTATCTTATGCAGGAGTTTCATATGTATTTTAATTGATTTTAGTTTTTTCATCTTGTGTTCATTTTGACCTCACAATAAATCCTTATTGGTGTAGCATTTACCCATTGAGTGTCCTGTTTGTGGAGTTCATACAGTATCCGTCTTTTGGTACTGTACCTCTTTTTTGTCCTTTAGATATTCTCTTTAGCTCCTGGGTGCACCGCCACATATATTTAATATGTTTGTATGGGTTTAATATTTATATGGTAGTAGAGCTCTCTTCACTTTTCTCTTGTACATTGGGCATATACTGGGTGACCCTCACTAACCTAGGGACCCTTGACTGTACCCAGGATACATAAATTCCTATGCCCTCATTGACCTTTCTGGTCTGTGCTGAAGCAGGGAAAACTGGCGGTGAGTCGCGTAACTGTTTCCATGGGAGGACTTTGACCGGAGTGATGTGTCTATATGTCCCCGGGAATATGACCTGATTCCCGGATACATTTTTGGGGTAACCAGCAACTCTGGAGCCCTTCTACCTAGACACATTCTGACAACACTTTTACCGCAAAGTCCCCCCTGAAACTCATAGCCTGAGAATCTCCACTGGGTAGCACTCCTGGAAAGGTAAAACACACATAAATCTTTTATTGCAATACAAATACATACATTGCAGGTACCATACATGGGTTCAAGAGCTGACACTCTAAACTCCCCAATATGGCTCAGAGTTAGCCAGCCTGGCAGAATACCTTTATTATGGCCAGGTTACCCCCTCACCGTCACAGATACATCTCATTATAATCTGTGCTCCATGTAACTCGTCCCCAACTCCTCCTACGGACACTTCCAACGTTATGGCAGATGGAGCAAAATTTAAGCAAAATGCTTTGATACATTAGTGCAGGGTAAATATGCCACTGATTTGCTCCCAAATTGCCTTGATACATAGACCCCTTATCGTCTGACTTCTGGGCATGCTTATTCCCTCCCTTGTCCTCTTATTCAATGTGCCATGCAGGAGAAGGGCTTTTCCCCCCCATTCATTTGAATGGATCTAATTCCCCTGACAATGGGAAGCAGTTTCACTGCATTAAATACGGGTCTTGCACAGTTATTTCACCGGGATAAGATATGAATGCATCTAATGACATTATCAGACAGTGACTGGGGTAAAGATAAACAAATAACCTCTCTAATTTATAATACTTACATTTTTCTTTCTTTTTCTGAAGACAGGAATTCTCCAGGATTTAACCTCTTAAACCTGTGCACAGCCAAGAATAGTAGCATGTTGTTATAATGTGGGAGCATGTACTGTATACAGTTAATTCTTCAGTATATATTTAAAAGGGAACATACTCCCTACAGTGCTTTTCTATGAGACTTGACTTTTTACAGAACAAAATATTATTTTTGTTGATGTCATTGTTAACCCCCATTCAGTGCCAGAATCCTGCATCACAAACTTCTCTTGCACTGAAGGGGTTAAACGTTCTTTTCGGCTGTTTGCGGGGAGCCTTCACTTTCTTTGCGCAGGCCAGATCACTACCAAAAATATTAGTTTATGATATCATTGTTAAGGGGAAATGGCTCCGAATAAGTGAGCCACTGATTGAGCCACCTGTGCTGAAGCGGGGATATCCCTGGTACCTGACCTGTTGGTGGCCCTTGAGGACTGGAGTTGGCCACCCCTGTTTTAGAACAATCCTGTTTACTGTGTTTAAAAAAATAAAATAGTAATTGTTTATGGAGTCAATGCAGCATTAACTCCTGCATTGCCAGAGAGGCTTGCGATGGATTGCGGTGGGTTTCAGTCCTCTCCGGCGACGGCAATGGTAAATTGGCGCTTTGCACTTACTGTGATCTTTGGTTTGCATTATTACAGGGGGATTATGTCTGGCTGGACCTCAAGACGGGTCGTGAGTTTGATGTCCCCGTTGGAGCGGTGGTCAAGCTGTGTGATTCTGGCCAGATCCAGGTGCTGGATGATGAAGGCAACGTATGTATCAGTAACGTCATGTTCCTCATCTGCTCGATACTGTAGCAAATTATTTCACACCGTAAAAAGACAAAATATCTTTTATGTGCCTAATGTTATTCACCACAAACGGCACCAATTGTATTGCAAAAAGACTTGAATAAATGGCACTAATAAAATACAGAGAAGGTCATACATAATATGTTATCCAAAGCGACTGTTTTTTTCTGACGAAAGTTCCCTTTTCCATCAAGGTGGATTTTAGACTGAAAACGACAAAAACAGCCACTTCAGCCCATATAAAATGCCCTCCTTAGGACCAGATCCACAAAGGTCTGCTAACTCAGTCCTAACTCTGATAAAGGGCTGTTATTTTCCCTGAGGTTAACGCATATCTACAAAGCTAATTATGTTAAATTAGGGATTACTCCCATCCAGAACCGGACATAAGGGATTGTCGGGGAGGGCTTGCGTCTTTAACCCCTTAAATCAACCCTTCGTTAAATAATGCACACACCAGTAGGTGGGAGAAACAGGTCACAGCTTTATTACATATATACAAAATATACCCCAAAAATAGTGTACCCCGCTAAGTTGCTCTGTAAGCCTGAGGGATACCTCCAGTTTATACTTCTTTTTGCCATATAGCCACCCCAGCGACTTGGTCCAAAGCAACCCCACCACTGGAAGGTCACTGCCGTACCGGCCGCCCAAACCAAGCATGACCTCCCCCTCCCCCAAACGACTACTGGAGGCACCTTAGACCTCCCCAAAAGGAGCAAACTTCCACCAGAGTCCATTCCCCCTCTAACGCCTTCCCGTCATCAGAAAGGGCATTTAACCTAAACTTGCCCCCCCTTCCAGGTCCACATGCCTCAAAGCGACCTCCCCCTACCCCCCAACTCAATTTCGAACTCCGCCATTGCATTGTTTACCCTCCTTATAGCGCACAACCTCTGGGGTACACCTTTCCCCTCTCCACACAACCCTGGGAACTCTCTCTGGCCATATCAAAAAGGGGTTCCCCAGATCTGCCCATATCCGCACTAAATCCTCCTGCATCATCCTTAACAAATTCAACGACTGTTACGCGGTCAGATCATTCCCACCCACATGCGACACTAACACCCTGGGTGAACCAAAAACACCCTTCTGCCTCAAGACTTCTGCCAAGAGCTGCGATACCTTCATGCCCCTCTTACCAAACCACAACAACCTAACCACATCCCCCCCCCCCTAAAACCCATCTGCTCCCCCCCAAGCCATTTCTCCAATCTTCTTGACGCCCAGTGGACATAGCAGTCCCACAATTACACATGTTCACCTGTAAGCAGTCGTTTTGCCCCTTTGGCATGGGGCTCTGTGCCTTGCTTGAACTCCCTGTACCACAGCTAAACCACCTTGTGTAATGAATAACCTTTGCATTTTCCCTTCCTCAGCGTGTCTGCTCTGGCGCAGTCTGCAGTAGTGAATGTGCAAACTTCAGCATAAGGTCGCTAACAAGGCAAAATTTGCCCTTTTTTGAGTAGCAAAAAAAGGCTCAGAGTTCGCAAGCGATTCGCCAAGTATTAGGTCAGTGTGCATTGCAACATCGATTTGTTTGCATAATAATAATAATAATAATAATAAATAGGTGTAATTCTCTAACATCGCTATATTCACTTCTATAATGCACTAAAGCTGATAGATTGGCTTAGTGCTGAGAGTACAAATAAAGCGCACACACCACGTTCCGCTCACCGCCATGTTCCGCTCACCACCACGTTCCGCTCACTGCCACGTTCCGCTCACCACCACATTGCGCTCACCACCATGTTCCGCTCACCGCCACGTTGCGCTCACCGCCACGTTGCGCTCACCGCCACGTTCCGCTCACCGCCACGTTCCGCTCACCGCCACGTTCCGCTCACCGCCACGTTCCGCTCACCGCCACGTTCCGCTCACTTTCTGGCCATATTTTGCTGAAAGTTCACTAATTTATACACATTGTTAAACCTTTGAGTCTTGTCGAAATGTTTAGCAGGGAATCCAATTTGGGGGGGGGGGGGAAGCCTGCATTTGGACAGTTGTGCACACTTTCAGCCTGGCTACACCAGGAATACCTATAAATACAACGTACCGTTGTGTAAGTGTGTAACACTCTCCTGTAACCTCACTCTCTCTTGTTATACAGGAACACTGGATTTCGCCCCAAAATGCGACTCATATCAAGCCCATGCACCCAACCTCTATCCATGGCGTCGAGGACATGATCCGCCTGGGAGATCTGAACGAGGCGGGAATCCTCCGTAACCTGCTGATCCGGTACCGTGAACACCTCATATATGTGAGTGGGATATTCCGTTTTGTGCGTGTGCCACGATGTCTTCATAGCAGCCATGTTAATCAGCTCAGTGCACATTGCTTTGCAGTAGATTGAAATAGAATAATGAACATACAAGAAGCTGCAGATCTCGGGTATAACACCAGCCCACAGAACAGTACTTACCTAGGAAGTGAATTGATAATGCAGGTCTGCGGGGGGTTATGAACATGCGGCAGTGTAGTGAATTAGATTTGGACTATATATTGCACCAAATCATATTCTGCACAGTGTTTTGGGATCTATTGACTGGTGTCTCTTCTAACCACTGCACAAAACAAAATAAGGTTGGTAACGGTTTCTAATTAACGTTAAAACAGATGGCGGTAAAGAAGGATGTTGTGCTCATTGCCGAACCCCACTCCGCGCCCCGGTGACCAACAATATACAGAACCGCATTAACTTTTCATAGAATGGGGGAAGTGTGCCTCAGATATCAATGTTCTACCAGACGTTATCCCTAACCACGTGCTGAATCATTAATAAGGGGAAGAGGTGCTGGCTTTCAAGGGAAGCACTGTGTCGTGACCTCATAATACCTACAGTATTATTAAGATACGTATTAGAATTAGTATAGTATTATTATTATTTTAGTAAGATAAAATACCAAGAGTGTGGGGAACGTAGTCGAGTGTCTGAGTGTTTCTCCTACAGTAGCTTTAACACTGAGGGGGGGGGGGAAAGGATTGAGCTACTTTTTCTTTTATAAAGGTTTCTTCCTATTGAGACCTGTAGTGAGCGTAGGACCGACCATTAGGGGTTTCTCCTGGCACGCTATGAAGACGTGTCATTTGTGGGCCAATATTTGTAACTAAAAAGCTCTTCTTGAAGGAATTGCCAGTTCTATGCAGCATGCCACATACCATTTATAAATATGAAATGTTGTATCATGATGGGCATGCAGAATTGCATGGGAAATGAGGCATATCTATTTTAAAGGAAATAAAAGAACTCGAGTTGCTACACTTCCCATCAATGGTGCAATATTGGGAGACCTTTCCAAACTGTGACTTTCTAAAATAATATCCAATCTTTTCTGTAATTTAATTGTTACTGAAACATTTCAAGATGACGGACACTCTGTTACACATTGTAAACAGACTGACTAATGTACACAATCTCTAGGGCAAACAAGTGGAGGATACACTTGTAAATGGCATAACTTTGTTCCATTAAGTGTGCATCACCTTTATTTTTGCTAATCAAATGCATAATTGATATATAAATTATGAACCATATTTACTGCACAGTGCTACTCCATCAGATACCTTCCAGCAAAACGTAATTAATATGGCCCTTTCTGGTGAATGTGAATTCAAGTGAATGAACTGTAATGTGTATTCCAGCACAGAAGGTGTCTTATCGAGTTACACCACTTAGTATATGGCCTTTTATGGCCCATTCACCTGTATTGGGCTGTATGTTGTCTTTCAGCACTCAAGGTGTCTTATGGGAGTGTCCCTAAATCACACCTGTCACTGTCTCGATGTTTCGAACACGTTTTGCAGATCAATTGCATCCTGGTTAATTTACAACCTTGTGTCACCGATGGATATTTTACTTTCTCTGCCCACCTTTTAAGGCTAAGATTTTAGTAGGCACGCGTGACGTTGTGCATGGCGTCAAGCGCGCCTGTCACCCAGCGATGGGTGCACTGAGATGGAAGCGAATGGGGAGAAATGGCGGAGGCGTCACCAGGCTGGTTCGCCCTCATTGGCCGAACCACTCACGTGATGCGGCCGCTGGGCGGAAAAAAAACCACGAAATTATTTGTCTTTTGAAAAATCTGCCCCCCGGTCGCTCTGCATCGCGCCCGTGCTCACACGCACTGTGGCCGGCCTGTATCAGCTGCTGCACTTTGTTCGCGCAGCACACAAATCGCACGCACCGCAGCGCTCACTATAATCGCGGCCTAGGACATTATTGGGCAAATTAAAGATCTGTAGCCACAGCACAAAACCAAGAGGCACTCAATTAACATGACTAGCCCACTCTGTACAGTATGTGTTCCGTATATGGCCAACATTCTCAATCGACATGCAAATATTGGCCCCTATACCCATTCTCCTTATGATATTCTGTAACGTGTGGCACTGTATCATAAACCTTTTCAAAGTCTTTTTTTTTTTTTTTGACACCTACTACAGCACATTGCTGCAATCTAAATGTAATGTTCGAATTTTAATTAAAAAAACCTGCGATCTCGCGTCTATTACAGACAGGCAGACCCGGAAGCGCTCACCCCTGCTGTGTTAATGCGAGGCGCCTTTAGTCTGCCGCGGCTAAACTTGTGAGGATCACGGGCATATATCGAAATTCCATTTCGGGATTTGTTTGAATAACGGCCGCTACATCTGTACTTTTGCTTTATGTTGCCTAGCATTTTTTCAATTGCTACCTTGATACCCTTTCGCAACCCTTGTTACATTCTTTATCATTTTAAAGTGATGCCTCTGTCCCTTGTGACTTTAATTGTCTAAACTAAAGGCATTGCTCTATCTCTTAAATTCATCCCTTACCTGTTTATTAAACCACATTGCATTTGATTGGTTTCTTTTAAAGTCCTTACGCAGTATCATGGTACTAGCGGGTCCGGAATAACATCACTTCTTTATTTTTACGGCTACTTTCTTAAAGCTGCAGTTCAAGCTGCCGTTTTAAAATTTTTTTTAATTTTTTCCCCCCCATTCAATATGTGCATCAATACAATCTGCACACTGACAAGTGATTAGCTAAGCTGCAGATCGATCTGTTCTCCTGTCATCGATCGCTTGCTCAGGGCTATTTAATTCAGTTCTTGCACAGCATTTTGGGCAATGTAGTTCCTAGAATATGAGTGACTGGGCAGTTAATAGATCTAATTGGTTCACTGCTAGAGAGAGGGCGGGGCTCAAGAGCCAGAACCTATCAGAAGGGGAAGGGGGCTGTCACTTTGGAAATGCTTCCTACATTAGAAACATTAGAAATTTCTTTAATAAAACATTTTTTTTAAACATTTTTCAAATGCTACAAGTATTTTCTCATAGTACAGAACTGATTTATTTAAAAAAAAAAAACACATGTAGGATATTGCTTGAACTGCTGCTTTAATTATATACACTGTAATTGAATTTTAGGACAACCCAAAACATGTTCCCCTCAGCAGTGTTGCTGATTTCGCTACTCCAGTCAATGCCAGGGCCCTTAAAATCCCCTGTAAGAAAAACTTGAACTTGCTGTGTTGCCTTACTTATTGCATAAGCAATTTTGGTTTCCTCACAAATATTTGGCAGTGTATAGCAGATCCATAAAATTAGTATTTTTGTTCCTACTATAATTTACAATCTACATACTGTACTGTGGCTTCCATCAGCAATCCCTTTACAAGTGTCTTCGCTACCTCTTCTTCCAATTATTGTACAATGCCTTAAATTCGCCGTACGTTCACGGGGTACTGCTTGACTTTCTCTTAAATCGCACTTGGATGTTATTGAACGGGATAACGCTAACACCGAATGCATTTTCTTTTTTTAAGACTAACTGCGGAGGGAGGGTAAGTATGTTCCGGTTTAACCATGTCCCTTTAACACTTCAGTATCCATTTTCACAATACTAATTGCATTACCAACAGCCTATTCCATCAAGGACCATTGCACCGTTGTCAATTTGCCGTGCCGAGGCGATTTCCATCTTCATATAAACCATTGCTTTAGTTCCTCAGTGATGCTTCACCTTTAATATGAGGCTGTGCTTTGTCACTGTTTTTGTAAAGGGTGTCATTTATTATTATTAAAAAAAAAAAAAAAAAATAATATGCTGCCCTTAAATATCACTTGCAGTGTATGCAGAATGTTTAGTAGAGGTAGGAACATTATCATTGGTAATATTAATAATGAGTATTATATTAATAATAGTAAAAATATATTTTATTATATAGTGCTGACCGTTTGTGCAGAGCTGTACAGAGAATTTGACTACCCTTATCCGGATAAACTTACACTCTAGATCTAGAACTTGAGGCACATTTTCTCCATCTGTCAAGAAGCAGTCAGGGACAAAGTGGTCTCATAATCAAAATCACGAATATGAAAACTGGTGCAAACAGCAGCAGTGCAGTTAAAAATTAGATTTTTTTTTTACAGGTACAGTATGTACATAAATACACCAGTATTTGCAATGTTTTTTCAGGCACATTGCTTTGATCAGTAACCCCCTACCCAATACCTATAGAAATGCATCTTGCATCCCTTTTAGAGTTGCACCTTTTTATTAAGCATAATTGTCTTGCATTTACCCCTTTTGCTCAGGTGGTCATTAATAAAAAAATATCTTCACTAAGATTTACTGAAAGAAGAGGAGATTTATCATGGAGGAAAGTAGAAATATCCGGGTTAGTCCAGTTACAATAGTGCAGTAGATATAAGACTAGCTTTTGAGAATTCGCCTTTCTTCCTCAGATCAGCGATACTGATTTACATAAGATTCCCTGCCTGACCTGAGGAAGAGAGGAGAACTCTAGAAAGCTTGTCTTAAAATATCAATTGTTAGTGCAAATAATAAAGTATCACTAATACTGAAGTACTCAAGGAGGAAAGAAATTTGCAGTAAAACATGCATTTTTTTCTCCAGTCTTGCAGCCGTAAATATTTTTGATAAAAGCCCCTCTTTCTCCAATGAAAAGGGAAAGAATATCTTAAATACAGATGTATGCATAATGGGTGCGAACTAGTTGAGACCACGTGTCCCCATCTGGTTGTTTGTAAACGGCCCGGCATGTGCTGTAAATAAAGTTGATATTATAATCATAGATGTGCTGTGCTTAACTCCATGTAACTTGGCTGTCCGTTGGGTATCCCTTGGAATGATATATGAAATATTGCACATGATCTGCATGCAAGTACTGTATGTGTATATTATGCTACGTAATGCTGTGTGTCATGTTATTACTGTGTAATCAAGATGTATTTATTACTTTAGGCCAAACACCATGAAACCTGTCAATGAAAAATCTTTCTTGCAGTAATTCAGATTATTTGGTAGTTCTGCAGTCTCTGAACTGCAGGATTAAACTTTGTATAACTGACAGTAGTCATCAGGGCTGCTCGCTTTAAGAAAGATACAGATCAATAATATTTGGTCTTGTATTCTGTGAACTGAGGAGCGGGAAGGGGCGCTTGGTGCTTAATCTCAGAGCTCTGGAGATGCCCAAACTTTGGGAGCTATTGTCCCCTGACTTTGTCCACCCTGGAGCATATGATCACATACTGTACATCCCCATTTGGTCCTAGCCAAAGGAGTGATCTATGTGGCCTCAAAAAAGGTCACACAGCATCTGGTGTAATATCCTGTTCTTCTAAAGTTAGCTTTACCTTCATTTTGATCAAATGTTTATGTAGAATAATGTTTTCAACACAAAGGCCCAAAGTTACTAAATAATGCAAAGCTCCAAGGCACCTTGAACTAGGGGATCGGGAGCGACCTTAAGTCACCTTGCATTAACTGGAGGTATCTTTTGAGTGAATGGGCCGCAAGGTGCCTGTCAGCTTAGTGCTACAGTAATATGGCCCAACGAGTGTGTCTCATTCATGAAGGTTTGAGCAAGTGTAATGGGATTCAAAAATGGCACTGTCTGTGGACTGTTAATGTAGGTCCCTCTTGACCTTCGACTACAAGGAGCCCTAATAATATTTACATAAACAAAATGGTTCTGAAACTAACTGTGACACTAAACGTTCTAACATCATGACTCCAACTACAAGCACAGTGTTCTAAAGATCTATTTCAAGGAGGTCCATGGTGTTGGCCATTTGTGCATAACGTTTGGTGTTGGTGACACTTTTTTATCAGCAGTTCCTTTCTTTGTCACCCAACACACTGCCTTCTTTCTATATGTCTCTTCCAGACATATACTGGTTCCATTTTAGTCGCTGTGAACCCCTACCAGTTACTACCCATCTACACCCCGGACCAGATCCGCCTGTACACCAACAAGAAGATCGGAGAAATGCCCCCGCATATCTTTGCCATAGCAGACAACTGTTACTTTAATATGCAACGCAACAGTAAGGACCAGTGCTGCATCATTAGGTGAGTGACCCCCGGAAACACCTGCACAAGACTTTCTTGTCGTTATTAGAATGTTCTTGGTGTATGGGGCTGATGGTGTATGCAGATGGTAAAGCACTCTCCGTACTGTAGGAATCTCCTTACCAGCTCTGTGATTCCCTGGGGTGGTAATAGCTCTTATTGTAAATACTGGGGTGTTGGTGCTTAGGTTTCCTTAGCCTGGTTATTACTTACAGAAGTAGATACAGGAGACAAGTTGCAAGTTCGAGTCAGGATTGGCTTTATTCCGATCTTTCATGGGAAACACACGGTGGGAGGAGGAGGTATTTATTAGAGAAGAGTGGAAAAGAAGTGCACCAGTGCACTGGTTTTGCATGAGGTTTGCAGCCAGGAGGCTTTAGCAAATACCCCCCGTGCAGAACAGGTTCGCAGGTCTCTGTTACTTTGGTGTTTGGAGTTCTAACCCACACCCAGGTCCTTACTTGCAGGAGAGTGATGCACAGGCTCCTGAGACCGGGTTTGTACTCTACTAACCTGTGACATAAACATCAAATACTGGTGAGGAACAGACCCAAGAAGGGCCGGTACACCAGTGAGATCCCCGTATATATCAAACAATAATGGGAATTTAAAATATGTGTCTAACCATAGGCAACACCTCCTCAGTAATATAATAATTCAAATGTGTGTCTAGATATATATAGATATATACAGTATATGTACCTTTACGGTATTGTACAAAAATAACTGAGGGATAGGGCCAACGTTTTTGGCTACCCACTGGAGTTACGCTCACGGTGAAAGTCCAAAATATGCCAGTTTCACAAACTCCGGAAAATATACGGCATATCGCTCTACTACAAATCGCATATAACATGGCCATGATTTTCTTTACTGTGTGCAGGCCGGTCATGTCTCCCTCCATTTGGAAATGAAAGAAGGGTGGGTGGTCATAATGGTGGTAGGTAATTTGAAACCTTTTATTGGGCCAATGTTTCTCAGCTGGGGTCAGAAGGCTGCCGTGGGATTTCCCGTGGATAAATCAAAACAGCTGCTAGGGGGGGCTGGGCAGTTTCCTCCATCCTGATTTGGCTGCTGCTAGGTAATGGAGGCAATCAGGAGGAGGTGTCAGGAGCATGGCCACTGTCTGGAGAAAGGACCAAGCACAAGAAGAGGAAACAGCATGGCCAGGAGAGAGCTGTGAGCAGAGGGAGGTGATTCGTTTCTATCTGCCCTGCGTGAATCTGTCCTGTGGTGTGTCTGTCGAGTGGTGTGTGTTTCTGACTGTGTGTGTGTCTGTCTGTCCTGTTTTGTGTGTGTGTCTGTCTGTCCTGTTTTGTGTGTGTGTCTACAGTTTTGTGTGTCTATCCTGTTTTTTTGCATATCTGTATGTCCTGTTTTGCATCTGTCCGGTCTTATGTGCGCGTATATGCTGGTTTTATTTGCGTGACTCTATGTCCTGTTTTTGTCTATTTTTGTGTCTGTGCTGTTTTGTGTGTGTCTGTCTCTCCTGTTTTCTGTGTGTCCTATTTTATTGTGTCCGTCTCTGTCCTGTTGTGTGTGTGTGTGTGTGTGTGTGTGTGTGTGTGTGTGTGTGTGTGTGTGTGTGTGTGTGTGTGTGTGTGTGTGTGTGTGTGTGTGTGTGGTTGTTTGCACTATTGTGTGGATTGTGTCTCAGCAACTGAACATTATCAATAGGGGAGTCTGGAGAGAAAAAAGTTTGAGAAACACTGGGATAGTTGATCAGTTACAAGCTTTGGAAAACACTCTGGGTTCTTCGCCATCATACCTCCTCCCTGATGAAGAACCCTGTATGGTATTGAAAGCTGGTAACATCAGCTATCTGTTGGTTCAATAAAATGTATCATACTACCTACTCCTCCCTCCTTTTGGAAGACCGTTATGACACACAGCATCATAGACTTCAATATAGTCTCTCTCTAATCAGAACGTTCCACTGAGATGCCAGTTTTACAGCAGGGACCCTCAAATTCCATTCACATACAATACGTATCCTTTGACCTTGCCACCTGACTGTTATATCTTGGTTTTATTCTAGTGGCGAGTCAGGAGCTGGCAAGACAGAAAGCACTAAACTCATCCTGCAGTTCCTGGCTGCTATCAGTGGGCAGCATTCGTGGATAGAACAACAGGTGCTGGAGGCCAACCCTATATTAGAGGGTCAGTATCGTCCCTTTATTGTCCTGTGCTGGGATCCTTGTGAGAGTACTGTACGTAGAGGGGAAAAAAGAAATTGTGGGTGTTTTTGAAAATGTATTTATTTAAGCGGTGGTGTATTGTTTATACTAAAGTGGTGCAATTTGCGCAGCAGGAGAATTTTTGCTGGTGTCAATTTGCACCCGCATTAAATGTATATACTTTAATTATGTTTTCTACATCTGACTGATCTACAAAGCACAGAGATTAAAACAACGTTTAAACCAATTAGATTTAATTGGATCATAGAAAAATATTTTTGCTTTGCACATTTCTATTATAATGATTTTTTACTTTACTACATACTAATCAACATCTGAGGGCTCCTAACAGGGAGATCTGTTAGGGGAAAGAAGTATAATTTCTTCTTTTAACTCCATAATCACAATCGGATAATGGTATATAGTACACCGCAACCAAGCTAGCAAAAATAAGTATGAAGGTCTAGAATACTAATCCACCACCGAAAAAAACAGGGAGCACAAGAAAAAGAGCCTGGCGTATATAGTGTGAATATCCCAAATACTGGATAGTTTCATAAGAAGTTTCCTATTTCTGTGTATTACCAAATGTGAAATGTAATGTTGAGTTCATGTTAACAAATTTAGTGTCAAAAAGGGCAACAATGTGTTGCAAACCACAGTGTGACGGGCGTTTCTAGCAGCGAAGGGCGCATTTAGAATTCTTGTAACTTGTCACACCTACACGTGTATCATGTTTCTGTGTTCCCGAAGCTACACTACATAGAAGCACAAGGTGTAGGGCTGAAATCCTTTCCCCGCCCTTACAGAGATCACTAAACTTCTGTGCTTTTGACTTTCCTTCTTTTTCTTCACCCCCCCCTCTCAGCTTTTGGCAACGCCAAGACTATTCGCAACGACAATTCCAGCCGGTTTGGAAAATACATCGATATTCATTTCAATAAAAAAGGGGCTATTGAAGGGGCGAAGATTGAGCAGTATCTACTGGAGAAATCTCGGGTCTGCAGACAGGTACAGAGCAAAAGAATCCAGAGTCCTGCGTCTAACCCCTAACAGACAGCAGAGCAGTGCACAAGGCCGAGCTTTGTAACGCAAATAATGTCACTCATAGCAAGGGCGTGTGGTTATTTACTAAGCAGAAAAATGCATTAAAGAAGCGGAAAAGACACCCCATAAGCAGTTGCCCTATATAAGTGCACTACAGAAAATCCATGCAGGTACATGATAAGTTGTTTGTCTTTTTCCAACTGTATTTTTCTTGGGATTTATGGAATACTAAAGGAAAGAAAAGGGTAGGAGAACATTTACACAACGTGCAGTTTCTTTGATGTATGTTAGTGGCATGTTTAGTTTATGGGGGTTGGGGGGGGGGTGAATAAGTGACAGGACACATCCCTCTTCCAGGATACAGCAAAGACAAAAATCCCCTAAATGTGCATATGCATGTCTCGCAAGCAGCCAATTCCAAGCTGTGAGCCCAAAAGGATGAAAGGCAGCAATTTCATGGGTTTCTTGCTCTATTCTTCTTTAACCCAAGCTTGGCTGTACAAGATGCCGAACCCCATTTGCGAGTGATGAATTGCTGGCTCTTATAGCTGTTTGAGGATTACTGTAGCAGACTATGCTGATGTGTAGTACATTACATTGTTTCCCCAGATAACACAACATATCCAGTTATAATAATAATATTAATTTCAATAGTAGTCAGTGGCAGTGCTGGTGCAGAATATTGCAACATATATTATACTACTATATCCCACCAGGGAGCAGCACAAAGCAGCCAACTACTGTACATCTGTAACTAAAAAGGGGACCAGCAAAAAGTGACACATATACCGTAGCGGGTTATGTACCAAAGTCTCCAGGCTGCAAAACTGAAGTAAAACCAGTGCAAAGAAATAGCACCATTTGTACCAAAGAAAAGCAATCCTGTTGAAAGCAATTGGAGCGCTTTTTTCGTTTTAATAAATCTGTTGCATTTACCCATGACTGGCGCTCTACCCATGACTGTCTCCTTTCCACCCCTTTCACCTCCACTGTTCTTTCTCGCTGCCCCTTACCTGTGGAACTCCCTCACTCTCCGTATGTGCCTAGCACCTTCTCTCCCCAGTTTCAAGTCAAACCTTAACGCGCCTCTTCTATGAAGAACTCCTGTCCCACACCCAGAGTCTCTCCTACCAACCACTGTGGCCAAGCACTGCCATCGGCTGCACTTATTCCCTCACCTGCTGTCTCTGTATGTCTCCCAACATACCACTTAGATTGTCAGCTCTCCGAGACAGGGATTTCCTTTCCTATGGTCTGCTTTTATTTGTTGCACTTATTGTATTAGAATTCCCTGTTCTGTATGGTCTCTCTTGTAAAGCGCTGAGTATACTGTGGGCACTATATAAAGATATGCATACACATACATTGGTTTTGTCAAAAGAATGGAAAAGAATCCCCATAGTGCGGTGAAGCAGCCGTCTGCGCTGATCGCTTTTTCTTGGCCTTGTCTTTGTTTACTAGCTTTCAGCGATCTCTTCTTTCCCTTTCTAACGCTGTTTTTGTAAATGTGATGCTTCCTTCAGAAGTTATAAGGGTTTAAAATATTAAGTGTGCGGGAGGTTAAAATGAATGTCACCCCAGATCCCAGTGCAGTCTCATGTTTTCTATGGTAACCCACGGAAGCTAGAGGTTAAGAAAATCATACATTTTTTGCACTAAAAAACAACAAAAACAAAAGAGCAGGGAATGCTCAGGGGACAGGACACTAACATATATATAGGAATCTGTGGGGGAGGGGGCTGCTTTAATTTGGATCACCATCCCTAGGTATATAATCTGCATCTGAACACTGCGGGACTATAACGTGTGTGTGTGTGTGTGAACCACTTACAACACATGGATCTACTGTGAGTGTGTCTGTATTTGGACCTGTTGATAGCTAGGAGTACAGTACCTCAGTGTAAGCCGGCACAGCCCACATCCTTTATAAAGATGCCTATGTGTGTGTCATTCTCCAGGCCCAAGATGAAAGGAATTACCATGTGTTCTACTGTATGCTGAGAGGGATGTCCCCGGAGCAGAAGAAAAAACTTGGGCTCGGAAAAGCCACCGACTACAACTACCTCTGTATGGTAAGTGATGCAAAAAGTAAGTGGTCCAATACTGTACAAGGTCAATTGTAAACTATGGAAAACATAGAGGGACAGATAAGCCGTGCTACTGCTGTACATAAGAAACCTTCCAGCACGGCTTAGAAAATATGTCTCCTATTGGCCCATTCAAATTAATGGTCTGTAATGTGTCTTATGGGACAGAACGTGCCTTATTGGAAAATGCTGCTTAGTAAATAGGGCCCTTTAAAGGAGCAGTGCAAGCGCTGCATTAAAAAAAATTCCAAATATAATTGACCCCCTGTTTCCCGAGATACAAACCTCCATAGGGGGCGCCGGTATCTCTCTTCTGTTTAAAAGTCCCGGCCAATAGGAAGCCGCATCAGATGATGTCACGGCTTCCTATTGGCCGGCGTGACGTGAGACTTTTAAAACCGCCATTGTGAGAACCCTGCTAGCCAAGCCGGAATGGCTACCCGCACCCAGTTCCAAAGTAAGTAACCCGGGGAGCAGGGGGTCCCCCAAGCTGAAATTCACGCAGCTCTGGAGAACACCCTGTGGGTTTAAGGCCCATTCACTTGAATAAAGCTGTAGGGCGTTTTCCAGCACACAAAGTGTCTTATCGTGCAGTGGTATTTCTCTGCAAATATTGACCTATATCTGATACTCCTTTCTAGCCTTTGCTGGTCAGGGAGGATATAGAGTGTAGAGAAGCAAGGAGCACAGCTGAAGTAGAAGTCTGCAGGGAGAATCCTGTAGAAAAATTGAATGAAGGGCACAACTCCGTGCTAAAACTGAGGGTGATTTATTGGATAAATGCACAGGGACAGAAACACAGCCCACACACCGACATGTTTCGTCCCACGGGACTTTATCAAGGTGACAGGATTCTCCCTGCAGACTTCTACTTCAGCTGTGCTCCTTGCTTCTCTACACTCTGGTTCTTCTGATCAGGATTGCACGCAGTGGGACTTCGCCTGGATGGATTTCGTATCCCTATACACTCAATGGAAAGGTAATGGGCAATAGCCCTCATTCAATATTACCTTGGTCCCTATTTAGGGAAGTGTATATGTTAAGGGGGGTAAGCAGGGTAAACCACATCTGCGGTAGTCGCGCTGACTGACCGCTAGGTCCCATGTTCATGTCCCCCCTTGACCTAGTACTATATACATGCTGGAATTACTTATAGAAGTTCCCATCTACTTTTATGCTGAAATACAGCTTGTGAGTCCATACACTTGTATGAGCGTCAATCTCTACGTTTATACATCAGGGAGGATATATCCCATACTTTTCCAAAGCTCCGTGAATAGTGCAAAAAGGCATTAAAAAAAAGAAAGATGTTCACTTCGCTGACATGAAATATAATACTGTATATATGAGGCGTGGTATATGGAATGATACATGGTATGATATGCACTGTAGGATATGTAGTTATATGATATATATAACTATAGATATATAAGATATTTGAGGTATATAATGCATACTGTATATGGCAGAAAAGGCTGGGTAGCCGTGTTGGTCCTTTCTTCCATGTAGTAAAAAGGACCAGCCTTCCATATCCTATCTATCTATCTATCTATCTATCTATCTATCTATCTATCTATCTATCATGTGGTATGTAATGATATTGTCCCGTATATTTATAGTGATGCAGATACCTCCATATTGTATTCAGAACCCAGTACGTAAAAAAATAAAATGCACGTCTCTGTGTATCTTTCCTAATAAAATAGTTTAAAGAATAAAATATCTATCCATTTATCTATCTATCTACATCATCTATGTATCCAAACTGGGGTGCAAGCTTTAAGAGCAAGTCTGCTCAAATATAAATCCTTTAGTACACGTAGTTACATTTATAATTGAAAAAGACAAAAGAGATATTCAATGTAACAGAATCGTCTGACACCTTTAGGGACCACTTTCTCAGAAGGAAGGTCAAAGGTTGTATTAGACAATATATAATAGTGAAGACACCCACAGTATCGGAGGGAATTATTGTGAGACTGCTTGCTGTCATACCCTATTGCCGGTGGGGTTACCCATTAAATAAAAATGATCATAAATAAAAATGATCATTATCAGAGGGTTGGTATACATTACAGGCGCAAAGTTCACTTTTCCTGTCTTGCCTTCAAATTCTTTATGGGCAAGCTACCCAGTTACCTGAACAAGCTCCTCACCCCTACCACATGCAGCACCTATCACCTGAGATCAGACTCCAAAAGACTGTTCATGGTCCCAAGGCTCAACAAAGTATCTGGCCGTTCCTCCTTCTCTTACCATGCACCCCAAAACTGGAACAACCTACCAGAGACTCTTACATCCACCACCAGTCTAAGTTCTTTCAAATCTAAGGCTGTCTCACATTTTAATCTGGTCTGTAACTGTTTCATACGCCCATAATATATATTTTCTTTAACTGTGCATGCAATGTCTTGTATATAATGTATACCCTGTTCATTTATGTAACTGTATTTGTAACCATGTATTATTTGTCTTAACTCTGTGCCCAGGACATACTTGAAAACGAGAGGTAACGCTCAATGTATTACTTCCTGGTAAAATATTTTATAAATAATAAATAATTAAGGCAACAGACCATTCAAGCGCAGGTAAAAAAAGAGACCTGGTTTTAAAGTGTTATCGTCCTGATATGTTGTTAGCACATTATGAATGGGAGGTGAATAATGTCCTGGAGTTGCCGCCCGTATAGTGCCCGCGACGGGTGACGCGACACGACGGGTGAAAGTTATATTTCGCTTTGTGGCAGCGTCGTGGGCGTACTGGCATTTGATCGGTTCAGGGGCTGTCACATGGGGCGACAGCCCTTGAAAAATAAAATATTGCCAGCTACCAAAATTCGTGTCGCTCCGTCGCATTGGCACCGTCACGCTTACTATAAGCGCATCTGGCGGCGGCAATGCGTTTTCTTTTGGGCGACGTCGCCGTTGCCCACCACGGGCACTATACGCGCGGCCTAAGGCAGCGAGAAATAAGAAAGAGCCCAAACCGCCCGTAGCATAACACAGTTTGTTTAATAAAACTAACAACACAGCCGGGTAAGTATAACACTGACGGGTTTGCAGATACAAGTTAGCATTCACGCTCTTAGGGAAGCGTGACACCCGTCTATGTAACGGGAAGTCCCTCTCGCCTATCCTCCCGCTGGTATGTCACCTCTCCACAGAAGCCCTTGGTGCGCCACGAGGCACTTTTAGTTACGCGCTGAGGATTATGGGGATTATGTGTCCATGGGACAAGCAACTCCTTGTAAAAGTCCTACGCTTTTCGTGACTGACGTCACTTCATCAGAGGAGGGTTTATACAATGTGACAAGTCCTGCAGACATGTAGGCCTCCATAAGACACCTTCTGCATATAGGAAACAATGGAATGTTTGTGTTTAAAGTTGGAACATGATTCATACTGTAAGAAGTGATGTTTGGATGAGCGGTGCAGCACCCCTATTCTGGATTTTACTTGCAGGGTAACTGCATCACCTGTGATGGGAGAGATGACAGTAAAGAATATGCCAACATTCGCTCGGCCATGAAAGTCCTGATGTTTAGCGACACTGAGAACTGGGAAATCTCTCGTCTACTCGCTGCCATATTGCACTTGGGAAACTTACGCTATGAAGGTAACATTTACTAATATTTACTTAGCTGTGCAGTAAAGACACTAAAAGCACTGCTAAAAGACGCCTTTTTGGCCTATCCCAGGGAATAGACTACAAGTAGACTTCAGACGCCTCAAGGTATCCTATGGCATAGCACCGTTGAATAAATAGGGCATTTATCCTTTCTATGGTTTTTAGAATATGGAGACTATACGCCGTTTGTTAAAAATATCTAGTGGCAGAATTACACACCAAGGGAAGATCCTCCAAAAGTCAAACAATGTTCAAGAAGCACTTTACAGGAGGAGCTAGGGAGTCCAGAAGAATGATTTTTCTGCTGAATGAGTGGCTGTGCTCTGTACTTCCTCCGCCTACACTTGGCTGCGCTCTGTACTTCCTCAGCCTGCGCTGGGCTGTGCTCTGTACTTCCTCAGCCTGCGCTGGGCTGTGCTCTGTACTTCCTCCGCCTACACTTGGCTGTGCTCAGTACTTCCTCAGCCTGCGCTGGGCTGTGCTCTGTACTTCCTCCACTAACACTTGGCTGTGCTGTGTACTTCCTCAGCCTGCGCTGGGCTGTGCTCTGTACTTCCTTAGCATGCGCTGGGCTGTGCTCTGTTCTTCCTCAGATTACGCTGGGCTGTGCTCTGTACTTCCTCAGCCTACGCTTGGCTGTGCTCTGTACTTCCTCAGCCTTCGCTTGGCTGTGCTCTGTACTTCCTTAGCATGCGCTGGGCTGTGCTCTGTTCTTCCTCAGCCTACACTTGGCTGTGCTCTGTACTTCATAGCCTACGCTGGGCTGTGCTCTGTACTTCCTCAGCCTACGCTGGGCTGTGCTCTGTACTTCCTCAGCCTACCCTTGGCTGTGCTCTATACTTCCTCAGCCGTCGCTTGGCTGTGCTCTGTACTTCCTCCGCCTACACATGGCTGCGCTCTGTACTTCCTCAGCCTGCGCTGGGCTGTGCTCTGTACTTCCTCAGCCTGCGCTGGGCTGTGCTCTGTACTTCCTCCGCCTACACTTGGCTGTGCTCTGTACTTCCTCAGCCTGCTCTGGGCTGTGCTCTTTACTTCCTCCGCTAACACTTGGCTGTGCTCTGTACTTCCTCAGCCTGCGCTGGGCTGTGCTCTGTACTTCCTTAGCTTGTGCTGGGCTGTGCTCTGTTCTTCCTCAGCCTACGCTGGGCTGTGCTCTGTACTTCCTCAGCCTACGCTGGGCTGTGCTCTGTACTTCCTCAGCCTACCCTTGGCTGTGCTCTATACTTCCTCAGCCGTCGCTTGGCTGTGCTCTGTACTTCCTCCGCCTACACATGGCTGCGCTCTGTACTTCCTCAGCCTGCGCTGGGCTGTGCTCTGTACTTCCTCAGCCTGCGCTGGGCTGTGCTCTGTACTTCCTCCGCCTACACTTGGCTGTGCTCTGTACTTCCTCAGCCTGCGCTGGGCTGTGCTCTTTACTTCCTCCGCTAACACTTGGCTGTGCTCTGTACTTCCTCAGCCTGCGCTGGGCTGTGCTCTGTACTTCCTTAGCTTGTGCTGGGCTGTGCTCTGTTCTTCCTCAGCCTACGCTGGGCTGTGCTCTGTACTTCCTCAGCCTACGCTGGGCTGTGCTCTGTACTTCCTCAGCCTTTGCTTGGCTGTGCTCTGTACTTCCTTAGCATGCGCTGGGCTGTGCTCTGTTCTTCCTCAGCCTACGCTGGGCTGTGCTCTGTACTTCCTCAGCCTACACTTGGCTGTGCTCTGTACTTCATAGCCTACGCTGGGCTGTGCTCTGTACTTCCTCAGCCTGCGCTGGGCTGTGCTCTGTACTTCCTCAGCCTGCGCTGGGCTGTGCTCTGTACTTCCTCAGCCTTCGCTTGGCTGTGCTCTGTACTTCCTTAGCATGCGCTGGGCTGTGCTCTGTTCTTCCTCAGCCTACGCTGGGCTGTGCTCTGTACTTCCTCAGCCTACACTTGGCTGTGCTCTGTACTTCATAGCCTACGCTGGGCTGTGCTCTGTACTTCCTCAGCCTACGCTGGGCTGTGCTCTGTACTTCCTCAGCCTACCCTTGGCTGTGCTCTATACTTCCTCAGCCGTCGCTTGGCTGTGCTCTGTACTTCCTCAGCCTACGCTGGGCTGTGCTCTGTACTTCCTCAGCCTACGCTGGGCTGTGCTCTGAACTTCCTCAGCCTACGCTGGGCTGTGCTCTGTACTTCCTCAGCCTACGCTTGGCTGTGCTCTGTACTTCCTCAGCCTACGCTTGGCTGTGCTCTGTACTTCCTCAGCCTACGCTTGGCTGTGCTCTGTACTTCCTCAGCCTACGCTTGGCTGTGCTCTGAACTTCCTCAGTCTACGCTTGGCTGTGCTCTGTACTTCCTCAGCCTTTGCTTGGCTGTGCTCTGTACTTCCACAGCCCACGCTGGGCAGTAATCTGTACTTCCTCAGCCACGCTGGGCTGTGCTCTGTACTTCCTCAGCCTATGCTTGGCTGTGCTCTGAACTTCCTCAGCCTACTCTGGGCTGTGCTCTGTACTTCCTCAGCCTGCGCTGGGCTGTGCTCTGTACTTCCTCAGCCTTCGCTTGGCTGTGCTCTGTACTTCCTCAGCCTACGCTGGGCTGTGCTCTGTACTTCCTCAGCCTACGCTGGGCTGTGCTCTGAACTTCCTCAGCCTACGCTTGGCTGTGCTCTGTACTTCCTCAGCCTACGCTTGGCTTTGCTCTGTACTTCTTCAGCCACGCTGGGCTGTGCTCTGTACTTCCTCAGCCTACGCTTGGCTGTGCTCTGTACTTCCTCAGCCACGCTGGGCTGTGCTCTATACTTCCTCAGCCTTCGCTTGGCTGTGCTCTGTACTTCCACAGCCCACGCTGGGCTGGATTCTGTACTTCCTCAGCCACGCTGGGCTGTGCTCTGTACTTCCTCGGCCTACGCTGGGCTGTGCTCTGTACTTCCTCAGCCTACGCTTGGCTGTGCTCTGTACTTCCTCAGCCTTCGCTTGGCTGTGCTCTGTACTTCCTTAGCATGCGCTGAGCTGTGCTCTGTACTTCCTCAGCCTACACTTGGCTGTGCTCTGTACTTCATAGCCTACGCTGGGCTGTGCTCTGTACTTCCTCAGCCTACGCTGGGCTGTGCTCTGTACTTCCTCAGCCTACCCTTGGCTGTGCTCTATACTTCCTCAGCCGTCGCTTGGCTGTGCTCTGTACTTCCTCAGCCTACGCTGGGCTGTGCTCTGTACTTCCTCAGCCTACGCTGGGCTGTGCTCTGAAATTCCTCAGCCTACGCTGGGCTGTGCTCTGTACTTCCTCAGCCTACGCTTGGCTGTGCTCTGTACTTCCTCAGCCTACGCTTGGCTGTGCTCTGTACTTCCTCAGCCTACGCTTGGCTGTGCTCTGTACTTCCTCAGCCTACGCTTGGCTGTGCTCTGAACTTCCTCAGTCTACGCTTGGCTGTGCTCTGTACTTCCTCAGCCTTTGCTTGGCTGTGCTCTGTACTTCCACAGCCCACGCTGGGCAGTAATCTGTACTTCCTCAGCCACGCTGGGCTGTGCTCTGTACTTCCTCAGCCTATGCTTGGCTGTGCTCTGAACTTCCTCAGCCTACTCTGGGCTGTGCTCTGTACTTCCTCAGCCTGCGCTGGGCTGTGCTCTGTACTTCCTAAGCCTTCGCTTGGCTGTGCTCTGTACTTCCTCAGCCTACGCTTGGCTGTGCTCTGTACTTCCTCAGCCTACGCTGGGCTGTGCTCTGTACTTCCTCAGCCTACGCTGGGCTGTGCTCTGAACTTCCTCAGCCTACGCTTGGCTGTGCTCTGTACTTCCTCAGCCTACGCTTGGCTTTGCTCTGTACTTCCTCAGCCACGCTGGGCTGTGCTCTGTACTTCCTCAGCCTACGCTTGGCTGTGCTCTGTACTTCCTCAGCCACACTGGGCTGTGCTCTATACTTCCTCAGCCTTCGCTTGGCTGTGCTCTGTACTTCCACAGCCCACGCTGGGCTGGATTCTGTACTTCCTCAGCCACGCTGGGCTGTGCTCTGTACTTCCTCGGCCTACGCTGGGCTGTGCTCTGTACTTCCTCAGCCTACGCTTGGCTTTGCTCTGTACTTCCTCAGCCACGCTGGGCTGTGCTCTGTACTTCCTCGGCCTACGCTGGGCTGTGCTCTGTACTTCCTCAGCCTACGCTTGGCTGTGCTCTGTACTTCCTCAGCCTTCGCTTGACTGTGCTCTGTACTTCCACAGCCCACGCTGGGCAGTAATCTGTACTTCCTCAGCCACGCTGGGCTGTGCTCTGTACTTCCTCAGCCGATGCTTGGCTGTGCTCTGTACTTCCTCAGCCTACGCTTGGCTGTGCTCTGTACTTCCTCAGCCTACGCTGGGCTGTGCTCTGTACTTCCTCAGCCACGCTGGGCTGTGCTCTGTACTTCCTCAGCCTACACTTGGCTGTGCTCTGTACTTCCTCAGCCTGCGCTGGGCTGTGCTCTGTACTTCCTCAGCCCACGCTTGGCTTGTGCTCTGTACTTCCTCAGCCTACGCTGGGCTGTGCTCTGTACTT
Organism: Ascaphus truei; assembly: GCF_040206685.1. Lineage (NCBI taxonomy): Eukaryota > Metazoa > Chordata > Amphibia > Anura > Ascaphidae > Ascaphus > Ascaphus truei. The sequence goes on along the minus strand of NC_134485.1, from coordinate 412,412,491 downwards.
CCTCAGCCTGCGCTGGGCTGTGCTCTGTACTTCCTCAGCCTTCGCTTGGCTGTGCTCTGTACTTCCTCAGCCTACGCTTGGCTGTGCTCTGTACTTCCTCAGCCTACGCTGGGCTGTGCTCTGTACTTCCTCAGCCTACGCTGGGCTGTGCTCTGAACTTCCTCAGCCTACGCTTGGCTGTGCTCTGTACTTCCTCAGCCTACGCTTGGCTTTGCTCTGTACTTCCTCAGCCACGCTGGGCTGTGCTCTGTACTTCCTCAGCCTACGCTTGGCTGTGCTCTGTACTTCCTCAGCCACGCTGGGCTGTGCTCTGTACTTCCTCAGCCTACGCTTGGCTGTGCTCTGTACTTCCTCAGCCACGCTGGGCTGTGCTCTATACTTCCTCAGCCTTCGCTTGGCTGTGCTCTGTACTTCCACAGCCCACGCTGGGCTGGATTCTGTACTTCCTCAGCCACGCTGGGCTGTGCTCTGTACTTCCTTGGCCTACGCTGGGCTGTGCTCTGTACTTCCTCAGCCTACGCTTGGCTTTGCTCTGTACTTCCTCAGCCACGCTGGGCTGTGCTCTGTACTTCCTCGGCCTACGCTGGGCTGTGCTCTGTACTTCCTCAGCCTACGCTTGGCTGTGCTCTGTACTTCCTCAGCCTTCGCTTGACTGTGCTCTGTACTTCCACAGCCCACGCTGGGCAGTAATCTGTACTTCCTCAGCCACGCTGGGCTGTGCTCTGTACTTCCTCAGCCGATGCTTGGCTGTGCTCTGTACTTCCTCAGCCTACGCTTAGCTGTGCTCTGTACTTCCTCAGCCTACGCTGGGCTGTGCTCTGTACTTCCTCAGCCACACTGGGCTGTGCTCTGTACTTCCTCAGCCTACACTTGGCTGTGCTCTGTACTTCCTCAGCCTGCGCTGGGCTGTGCTCTGTACTTCCTCAGCCTACGCTGGGCTGTGCTCTGTATTCCTCAGCCTACGCTGGGCTGTGCTCTGTACTTCCTCAGCCTGCGCTGGGCTGTGCTCTGTACTTCCTCAGCCTACGCTTGGCTTGTGCTCTGTACTTCCTCAGCCTATGCTTGGCTGTGCTCTGTACTTCCTCAGCCTACGCTTGGCTGTGCTCTGTACTTCCTCAGCCTTTGCTTGGCTTGTGCTTAGAGATCTATCTACTGGCTGCAAATCGTTACGTTGGGAAGGAATCCCATTGGAAGCAATGTTTTTACCTTGATTTATACGTGGTGTAGTGTGTTTGCATTGGTTTTGCTCTAGTTGTGTGGCTGCAAGCTTTTTACTCTTACAACTTAAGAAGCATACTAGACGTTTAGAGAGTAATTTAACATTGTCTGAAGCTGACGTTCGTGAAAAAATGATTTAATTGTCAGTGGGAGTTTTAATCAGATAATGGCCCGACGGCCCAATGAAGTAAACAGACAGGGGTTCTGTTCATAAAGCTAACATGTGCTACAGAGAGCATGGCCTTTGTGAATGAGTTCATTACTTCATACACATGTCCATTCCCAAAATGTCAATAATTACAGTGCCATGGTGAAAAGAACCAGTGTGTTGTGTGTGGGCTCACTCAGGCAGCAATACGGTTTCACTCTTTTCAATGTTATGATTACAGGATCTGAAGCAGAGGGTCTCTGTTGCTGAACTGTGTTCATTTCAGCTCTGGGGACCCCCTGCATCCAGAGAAACTTACCTCCATAGGGGGTGCCAGTATCTCCTGCAGCCAGAGAAACTGTGTGCCTAACATAATGGCGGCGTTTAAATGTCCCTCAGCACGCAGGACAATAGGAAGCTGTGACGTCATCCGGTGCGGCTTCCTATTGGCCCACGTGACCGGGACATTTAAACTAAAAAGCGATACCGGCATCACCTACAAATGTAAGTATCTCAGGAAGCAGGGGGTCCCCAGAGCTGAAATTGACACAGTTCAGCCACGAAGACCCCAGCTTCAATCCTGTAATAATGACAAATGAAACCCCTCTTGCTGCTTTAACTCACTTTTGGGACCATATCGGTCTCCCACAAGTATGGCCCAAAATTTGCACCAGTTGTAATACTTTTTTGTTTGTTTACAAAGCTGGTGTTGTTTGCACATGTTTGACAGCTGGGAAACTTTGCTAAATAACCCAGAATAAAATAATTCAGGCATTTATTAAATTTTCAGGAAAAGTCCAACAGTAACACGAGGATCATGTATTAAAGTGCAGCGATACAAGAAACAGCAACAGGTGTTTATTCCAAAGTCCCACGTCTTTCAATACCATTTTTTTATGAATCTGGCGCTGTTTCCTAGTTTAGAAAGTGAAAAATTGATGGAGTTCTCCCCAAATCTGCAGAATCTTAAGAAGAAAGCATACCGGTTTCAGTTTAATGGCCTTTTTTTCGTTGATAAACGAGGTGCTGTTTTTCCAGCAATATTTCAGTATTTTATCGCTGACTGCAAAACTGGGGCAAAATCCCAAAGGAAAACAATTGTAATGAAAGTAGTGGGTGTTTTTATTTATCGGGTGATGTGTTTCGCAGCAGTTTTGTCCCAGGTTTGTAGCCTTTCATCAATCGCTCTCAGAGGACGGGATGTCGTTCAATGGGGATCATTTATCAATGAGTCTTTCTGCAAAAGTGGAGCAAAAAGTTCCATTGTTTTCAGCACCTTCAAGCCCTAAAATGATTGGAATTTGGGCAAAACATATTGGGTTTTAATGAAAACGTGCTGACTTCTATCGGTGAGACTCCTGTGAGTCTTCAGAGTCGCTCATGCTAAGGATCGGTGAGACTCACAAATCAGTGAGAGTTCACACGTCTGGGTTTTTTCCACGTTGTAAATCTGGTGCTGTCTTTTTGCAGCATTTTCTTTTGTCCTGGTGTATTTCCTAATAAAACCCCCAGAGTTTCTCTGGTGCTAAGCCTTACCAATAGTTTCAAATGCACCAGAACTATACCAATCTTGCATTAGCAAAACTTCAATACCTAGCTATCTACAGTATGAGGGAGATTCACTAAAGTCTCAGTCTCTCACTCAGTCTCTCTCTCACTCACTCAATCTCTCTGTGTTTCTTTCTCTGTCTCTCGCTATCTCCCTGTTTCTTTCTCTGTCTCTCTCTCTCCCAGTCTCTCTCTCTCTCTCTCTCTCGGTTTCTCAGTCTCTCTGCTTCTTTCTGTCTCCCTCGCTCTCTCTCTCTCTCCCCCCCTCTCTCTCTCCCTCTCTCTGTCTCCCTGTATCTCTCTCTCCCCCTCTCTCTCTCTCCCCCTCTCTCTCTGTCTCTCTCTCCCTGTATCTCCCTCTCCCCCCCTCTCTCTCTCCCTCTCTCTGTCTCTCTCCCTGTATCTCTCCCCCCCCTCTCTCTCTCCGCCTCTCTCTCCCTGTATCTCCCTCTCCCCCCCCCCTCTCTCTCTCCCCCCGTCCCCTCTCTCTCTCCCCCCTCTCTCTGTCTCTCTCTCTCTGTCTCTCTCTCCCGGTCTCGTCAATGGGAGTTACGTGCACTTTAATGAATCCCGGCGTATATTTCCTTATTATAGCCTCACACATTATTCATGATTATTCTTGCCTCCTCAGCACGCATGTATGATAACTTGGATGCTTGCGAAGTGGTTTATTCCACCGCGTTAACCACGGCAGCAACATTACTGGAGGTGAGTGAATCACCGCTTATTTCAAGCGGATTATTTTTAATGTTATTATAAATATTTTTTCTTCCAGGTTTTGCACCCGAGTGTAGGGGAATGCAGCATATATCATTCATTATTTCATTTTCTCACATAGCGCTGTTAATGCACGCAGCTCGCTACATTGCATTTTTATTTTACACGCAAGGCGTTCCTGCCCCGAAGAGCTTGCCATCTAACTTCAGTGCTTGAGGCCCAGGGAGGTAAAGTGAGGTGTCGAGGATTGTTGAATGAAACTGTGATCACCTGGATATGCCAACCACTCTACCCAACACCGGTGTAATGTAACAGGGCTAAACCAACCAGCCACTGATTGGCAGAGACAATAAAGAGATCAGCTGGTGCAATCTGAATGCCAACCAATATACCCAGCACAACTAAGTAGCCGTCATGTTTCCTTCTGTGTGCCGCAGTATTGCATGGTCCAATAATTGGCAGTTTTAGGCAACGTCCCATTACAAAGCCTGAGTTAATGCAGCTTTGTGGGACAACCCTCTGTTCCTGGCTGGCGCCCTGCCTTCTTTCTGCCTCTCTGTTAGCTGATGCCTCTTTCCTCTGCTTGCTTTGTCTTCTTTGTGTAGTGTCGTGGCTCACCTCTTCTGTGGAACCTCTTGCCCTGCCCAGGACAGATCAGGGAAACTGCCTCCCCAAAACTCCTGCAGACCCTTCCAGGACTTCTTCTTAAAGCCCTGCTATAGGGAACCACTCTCTACTGTAGTGTAGCTTCTTACAAGCACTATCTCCAGGGAGCCCCTAATACTGGGACAGTGGCACTATACTAAAAGTAATAAAGGTGTCCTCCTTACAGCTAATTACCTACCATAACTATATACAGCTGAGGTCCCCTCCTCCGGGGATCTGAGGATAAGAGACTTAACCTGCCTTAATATAACCTAGGGTTAGATACCCAACCCCACCCCAGTTACTGGGCAGATTAAGGAGTGGGCCTGACATTACAACATGGGCACACCACACCAGGTGACTCTCTGATAACTGCTAAAGAAAAGAGGTGCCCAATGAGGGGAAACCAGCTCTGTGACGTCACGGCCATGCCCCGCCCCCCCCCCCGTTCACCCCCCCACACGCCTTCCTGCCGCCTCTGCCTGCAGGACAGGAAATCTCTCCTGCTGCAGGCGAGCGTGCGCTGCGCCGAGGCGGGCACTGCCTTAGAGGGCACTGGATACAGCATGGAATAGGCTTGTGGTAGGAACGGTGACCACTCTCTGGAAGTTAGAAGGAAGTCTAAGGCCTCGTCCAGGGTGGGTAGAGGAGCGCTGGCGCTCCAGCGCTGCGCCTTGCTCGGCCGTACTGTTCCTCGCCGGCTAGGTGCGCGCGCGTGTGGGGGCACGGCCTCTACGTCACGGAGCTGGTTCGCCCTCATTGGGCGAACCGCTCACGTGACGCGCTTGCGAGTGGCAAATTCGAATTTGCTCGCTCGGCAAGCGTCTGAGCGCCGAGCAGGCGCGCCCGCAGGCCACGTGCACTGTTGCAATGTCTACCGTGAGCGCGCGCGCCCACTCAGCGCCACCCTGTCAACTCCAACATGGCGGCGCCCGCCCGGATGGTGGCGCCAACCAGTGGAGAGCCACCGGAGCCTCCCTGCGCCTCCTGCTGCTGGCTATCTCGCCGCACCGCCCTAGCTAGTCCCGTGGCACCTGCGTTTACGCCAGGGGAAGCGTACAATAGGCGGGGGGCCCGCGCTTGTAAGGGGACCATGGGCTATACGTGCATTATAAACACATTCAGTGCTTGAAAACCTTTAGTAATCATTTTTGAATGCTACAGTGCCATCTAGTGGTGAAGCGCAGTACAGTTTGGAGTGAGGAAAATAGTTACCACATAAACTCATTTATATGCCAAAACAGCCGTTGTCTATCTCGGTAGCATAGGCTTAATGTGATGTTAATCTTTTATTTAAATAATGGCATTTATTTTAAAGTCCAATTTGGTCACTAACAGTTTGGTCATCTCAACAAGTGGGAACTTTGATAAACACACAGGCCCATATTTACTATGCAGTTATAGGAGGGGAAGACGGTCCTGCCCCCCGCAGATCCGGGGGTGGCGGAGGTGGCGGAAAATTCCATTGTAATCTTCTCCGTGCAGCGCCCCCTCTCTGTCAGATGCTCCACACGCTATCACAGGAAGTCCCTTCATAAGGAGTCTTGGAAACGAAAATGTCCGACACCGGAAATGAGTGAAAATACAAAGTTATTTAATAAAAGCAGATATCTATCACTGACAATATAGTACAAATGGCTGTGCACCTCGTGACAGTCCGAGCAGTGAGGCAATGCCCGTAGTTGAGATTCAGTAAGGGACCACGCTGGCTTGAAATCCCCGGGGTAGTTGCAGTCACTGGCAGTGTGTGTCCAGTCCTGATACTGCTTCTGGACTAACCACATACGCAGGCTCAGACTGTCCCTACAGTTAATAAGGAAAATCCCCGGCGAGCCTAGAATCAAGTGGGCCCATAAACAAGCAATCAATGACTGTTTTTTCTTCTTCATTTTTATACAGGATTGAAGCAGGTGATCTCTGGAGCTGAACCCCATTAATTTCATCTCTGGGGACCCCCTACTTTTGGAGATACTTACCTCCGTAGTGGGTGCCGGTAGCCAATTCCAGGGTTCACATTATGGCTGATTTTCAATGCTCCCGGGCCCTGCTGGCCAATAGGAGGCCGTGACATCACCCATTGCGGCTTCCTATTGGCCCATGTGACGGGGGGTCTTTAAACTGCAGACAAATGCAGCAATACCGGCACACCCTTCGGAGGTCTGTAATTTTGCTGCAGGCAGAGTCTGAGTCAGTCTACTTTGTACTAATTAGTGTGTGTGTGTGTGTGTGTGTGTGTGTGTGTGTGTGTGTGTGTGTGTGTGTGTGTGTGTGTGTGTGTGTGTGTGTGTGTGTGTGTGTGTGTGTGTGTATAGATGAGTATATTTAAGAATGCATGCATGTATGAGATTATGTAGGACTAAATACATGTATGAGCCTGTGTATGCATGACTTCCAGATAAAATATTTTGTAATCCCAACTTATTCTTCCTTTTATGAGATGTTTCCCATTACATGGTCGGGCAACATGTTTCCATACAGACACTCTGTGCATGATGCACAGGGTCTGTTTTTGTGTCGGGCTTTGCTAACCTGCAGTGCTCTGTCTTCAATAGGTGAAACCTCAGGACCTGATGAACTGCCTCACTAGTCGTACTTTAATCACCAGAGGGGAGACCGTGTCCACCCCGCTCAGCATGGAGCAGGCTCTGGATGTCAGGGATGCTTTTGTAAAGGTATGGTTCAAAATGCATGCTGTCTACTTGCTGTGTAGTCACAGTCACAGGTGCTGATGCTGTGCGAAATCCATATCAGATATAAATGCTGTAGCACTCCAGTCTTGATTCAATCTCTATATATATTTTATTGTCATACATCAATGTTTCCGTGTTGCAAGAACACCTTCATCAGGACTTGATGTCAATGAGATACAGTATATAGGTTGAATACAGGACTGCCACAGTATTTACTTCTGATCCAACACCACAAGGTTTTGAGAGCTGCTGCTTTGACTGAGCCTCTGATTGTGCTGAAGCTGGGATATCCTGAAAATATGACCTGGGGTGGGGGGGAGGGGCTGGAGGCCTACAGGAGGTTACCAACTAAGGCTGTGTCCATGGTGCCTTCTCCCGTGCAGAGGCGCGCGGAGGCTGAGGGAAAGCGGGTGCTTTCCCTGGCCTTGGTCCGCGCGCCGTCCGGGGGCGTGTTGGGGGGCGGGCCAGTGACGTCACAGAGCTGGTTCGCCCTCATTGGGCGAACCGCTCACGTGACTGGCCCTGCGCTCCGGCGAGCACCAAATCTAAATTTTGTATAAGACCTACGCTTCCGCACGCTTGCGGACCCGTAGGCGAGCCCATACTAAAGCCGCTCTCATTGCGGCTGTAGGGGCTCACTGGTAAGCACCAGCGCGCCTCAGCACGGCGCGCTGACCATGCCCGAGGCCTAAGAATAATATAGTGAAAAATAGGGGAGCGCAGGTTACAAAGTGACTACTTATATGTGAACAGTGAATATACAGATGCAGCCACCAGTATTAGATCACCTGCCTTGGAAAATGTGGGGCAATCTCACAGTAAATGCCTCAACATTTCTGTGAGATTCCTAGTGGCCCATCGGATTAACTCAGCTGGGGGGTCCCTGCAGTCCCATTCAAACGGAATGTGTTAATCCAATGGGCCATTAGGAATCTCACAGAAATGTTGAGGCATTTACTGTGAGATTCCTTTGTTTTTACCCAGGCAAGTGATCCGATACTGGTGGCTGCACCTGTACAATAAATATATTTAAACCATAAACGCTGATGTTCCGTTTTCTTCCTTAAGGATTACGTAGGGGTCTTTCTTCAGTATCTCACAGGGTTTAAGAAAGAGAGGAAAAACCAATGGTGCAGAATCAGATTGTATGACACAAATTGGAATTTTGGTAGAATACAGCAGTTTCACTCACATTTGAAAACATTACACAAATGATGTACAGGGGTCTTTGGGGCTTCCTGTTCATTGGATTTCCCTGTTGCTGACCCCAGACATTGACCCCGACCTTGCTGCTTGCTGCCTGCCCTGACCTTTTGCCTGTCACCTGGATTCTGCAACACTGACGCCAGCCCTGACCCCTGCCTGCTTACCGACTACGGATACTCTTACAGGACTCTGTCCCGGGGCCCTGGTCGGTTTATTTGCATCCCTACCTCAGCCCAGCGGGTCCGCTTCCTGATGAGAGACGAGCACCGCCACACCGTGGGAATAAAATGCATAGGAGATACCGGCACCCCATAACTGGGCCTGTATCTCGGAAGCAGGGGGTCCCCGGATCTCAAAACAACGCAGTCCTGCTCCGGAGACCCAGACCCCCTGCTCATCTATACTAGTATTCAAATTAATATTAAAACAGCTTCATTACCTTAGCGGCTAGCTTAGTATTATTGTGTATTTTTGGCCTGAAGGATTTTTATTAGGTTGACCATTGAGTACTATAGATCCGGGGTGGGTGGTTAGGCCTCCCAGGTGGGTAGCGGGGGACGGGGTTAACCCCTTAATTACTCTAGCGGTTATTAATCGCTAAGGTGATTAAGGGTTTAGGGACCAGTAGATTTTATTTTTTATATACTCTTACTGGCTACAGAAGACATGGACCTGCAGTATGCTGATGAGGACACCCTTCATGATGGCAGGAGTAAGTAGAACATTTTGTATTTACTTTATTTATGCTGGCTGGCTAGTGTTTGATTTTATAATCAAATCAAATAAAGACATACAATACAATAATGGGCAAATTAGCTATTATCCATATCTGGATAATAGTAATTTTTCCCATTACTGTACTGTATGTGTTTGGGGGAGGAGGGAAGGGGGTTGTTGGGGGTAGAGGAGGTGTTTAGTGGTGTTGTTGTTGTTTTTTTAATGATTATTGTGGGTAGCGAGGATGTGTGAAGTTGGTATTTGGCCCCTGGTGGGTTTTTCTCCCTACCGAGTGGTTAGCGGGAGGGGTTAACCCCTTCATTACCTTAGCAGTATTAACCGCTAAGGTAATGAAGGGGTTAACGCCACCCACAACCCCCCTGCAGGACCTAAACACCCACCAAGGGCCAAATACCACCTCCACCCACCTCCGTTACCCACAATAAACATGGCACTGGTAGTTAACCCTTTCTTTGCCTTAGCGGTTAGCCGCTAAGGTAATGAAGTTACCTGTAAGTGCATTTTTATTGCATGGGATTCATGCCGGGGGCCTCCGGTGCTGATATTAATGGGTATCAGCTCCGGAGACTTCCGGCATCAATCCGATGCAGGAAAAATGCATTTTTGTTTCTAAGTTCTCTCCCGCCGCCTCTCAGCAGCTTCTCCCTAGCCTCACGCCACGATTTTGGGAGAAACTCATCATTCTAGAGCCGCGATTAGCCTCGATAAACTAATCATGGCTACTAGAATTGCATGAGTCGCAGAACCTGCCAATAAGTGGTTTATCGCCGGGTGATTTTTTTTTTGACGGCTGCAAAAAAAATGATTTATGTCTTTATCGCCCACTTATCGAGGCTTACAAAATAGCAGTACGCATTTTGGCCGAAAAGACCTCGATAAATGGTTTATGAAGGTTTATAGAATAGGCCCCTAAATATTTTGAAAAGTTTGACACATCTGTAGTCAGAACCACGGGAGGAAAGTTTTCTTTTTTTCTAAGTATAATAGTGACATAGAATGATAACATGAGCGTCTACCAGCAATATCACTGCCACATACAAGGGCATGAAGGGGAATGACTGTTACAGTGGCTAAATACTTAATGAACTGATAAAGGCATGGCCACTTACGTCAACGGTAAGTGATGGTCCCGATGGGATGATGGACCCAGCCAAAGATCACAGCAATTTAGATCAACCTCATGTGATACAAGACACCCAAGATCTCAATCCAAAACACCTCCCTTTTAAAGGTGTCTGCGCCAATCCCCGTCTCTTCCTATAATACATCCCAAAATATGCCTCCCATGGAGCTACTTCATGTGAAGCTTTATCAAAATGCTACAGTTATGGTAGTGATAGTACTGCTACTCCTACTAATACTGTACATCAGCAGCGATAAAGCTATTACTATAGTGATAGTGCTAGAACTACTACTGCTACAACAGTGATAGTGCTATTACTCAGTGATAGTGCTACTAGTACAGTGGTAGTACTACTACTACAGTGATAGTACTATGACTACTACAGTGATAGAACTACTGCTACTACAGGGATAGTGCTATTACTACAGTGATAGTGCTACTAGTACAGTGGTAGTACTACTACTACAGTGATAGTACTATGACTACTACAGTGATAGAACTACTGCTACTACAGGGATAGTGCTATTACTACAGTGATAGTGCTACTAGGACAGTGATAGTACTGCTACTACTACTACAACAGTGATAGCACTACGATTACTACAGTGATAGTACTACTGCAACGACTACTGTGATAGTACTGTTACTACTACTACAGTGATAGTATTGTACATAGAATAGGTGAGTTGGGGTTCAGTCATAAAATATTAATTTTGAAAGTATTCTGCAGTTTTTTATAGGTTTAAAACTCCTGTTAGAGAGCCCAGCAGGACTAAATAAGGTCCAATTCTAAATAATATGATACAATATTAATGTTTCCAGGTGTACAGTATGCTGTCAAGAGCAGACATCTGCTTACACGCAGTATATACTGACTGTTATACTATGCCTGCATCCTATCTCCCCGCCCCTGCCACATACTGCAATGCTGTGTGGGATCTATCAAATAAATGATGATATTAATAGTCATAGAGAAGAGGAAAGATCGTATTCATCTTCTCTCTGTCACTGTCCCTTGCCGTTCTAGGGGATATATGGAAGACTGTTTGTGTGGATTGTGGAGAAGATCAATGGCGCTATCTATAGGCCCCTTTCCCACGAGCCTAAAGCTGTCAGAAGGTCCATTGGTCTGCTGGATATATTTGGGTTTGAGAACTTCACTGTGAACAGGTAAAGAGTAGAGAAGTGCAATGGTTTCCTGGGCCGTTTGATAAATGTGTGGGCTAATGTTTTCAGAAACTCACCTATAGGCGAAAAATCTGACATAACATTTATTTTTAATGTTCACGTAGTCACCAAGGGTTAATTAATTATTGTCAACAGAAGTGAACATTCACAGCATTATCGCATGCATGAAGTCTTGAGAAAAATGTTGCCAAACTCCCCTCCAAATTAAACAGACGTCTTTAACATATGCCCAACTATAGGGGTGAACATTCATTCCTAAATGACACTTTGGTGTTTGAACATTTGTGCCAAATTTGTCCATTTTGCTAAATTTGTGCATGCCCCAAAAATGCCAATTTCACAATTGTGTGCAGATGTTTTCTCCATCTTTACTTTATTTATTTATAAAAAAATGTTTTACCAGGAAGTAATGCATTGAGAGTTACCTCTCGTTTTCAGGTATGTCCTGGGCACAGAGTTATGATAACAATACATGGTTACATTAAAAGAATAGAGGTTATACAGTCAATTCACAGACATTTCATGGACAGATAGAGTTGGAAAATTGGGTACAGGGGTTAAAAGGGCTGGTGAGTTTCAGATTGAAATAGAGAAGCTTTAACATCCCCAAATATTAGCGAATGGCAGTGAACGGCTCACACCCTTTAGCTGCCCATCAGCTGCGTCAAAGGCTGTCCACCTTTGGGGCAACGCAGATGTACACTGAAGGGGTTCAGAATGAATGCAGCTGCGAATACAAAGTCCTCTTGGCTCATTAACATTCCAGAGGGTGGGGTTGACATTCCACAAAGCACAAGCAAATGTTAACCCTTAGCACGCTGGCCCTGTGCGGACGGGAGCAGCTCTTGGGGAGCCCCATCAGGCGTCCGCCTTTGGAGTGACTCCAGATGTCAGGCCATATTTACTAAGCAGTGCTACAGCTACTCTGTAAGACACCTTCTATCGCTGGAACACACTCTCTAGCCCAGGGGTGGCCAACTCCATTCCTCAAGAGCTACCAACAGGTCAGGTATTCAGGATATCCCTGCTTCAGCACAGGTGGCTCTATCAGTGGCTCAGTCGAAGCAGAGATATCCTGAAAATCTGACCTGTTGGTAGCTCTTGAGGACTGGAGTTGGCGACACCTGTTCTAGCCCATTCGATTATTATAATATATTAGGAGGAAACGTGATGGGCCATAAGCATTACTTCAAGTGTATGGTCTATAAGGTGTTTTCAGAACCAAATATGTCTTATGGAGTAGCACCACTTAGCAAATAGGGCCCATCATGTATTTTTCCTATTTCAACTACAAGTATATTCTTGAAGAAGTTTGGAATGATATGTTAATATATACAATTCCTGGTGGTTCTCCTGTTGCAGCAACGCACCGGTCATTGTTCCTGGAAGTCCTGGGCCCAGAGAATATTACATTTTGATTGTTGGTAGATAGAGGAGGGCTCAGGAAGTACTTCTTCACTGAAAGGGTAATGCATGTGGGGAATAAGCCAACAACAGAGGTGGTAGAGGGCAATACAGTAAGGCGTAGGTGCAACTACGGCTACAAAGTTAGGAGAGACATGAGTGATGCTCGACGTGCACACACACACACATATATACACACACACACACATATACACACATCTAAAAACATATATACACACCCACACATTATACACACACCCACATGATATCTATATATGTACCTCCCCCTAAGTGAGATTGGGGTGAGTATGCTCCTCTAGCTACTACTTCAGGTGTTGGGCTGTGTACCTGTTGGCAAACAGGAGGGCTGAGTGCTCCGCGATGGTGTGGGGAGAAACAGGACAGGGGTACAGGTTGCCTTGATCTTCCTCGATGCAGCCCCTCCACACAGTATGGCTCCTCTGTGTTGAGCAGGGGATGGCCCATACTGACACCTCTCCTTTCACAGCAGCAGACCGTAAGAACGCTCCTTTGTCTTTTCATGGGTTTTATTGCATGCAGGATATTTAACAGAGCTCTTACAGTTCTTTCCTCTGCTTCCTTAATGACAATGCCCTGATTCAGGCATTAGGCCCAGATCAGGCCTGGTGGACCACTCCTCCATCTCCTTATGAGGTGGAGGGCTGATGTTGTTCCTCACTCCACAGAGAGAGGAGAGAGAATGAGACGGGGACCCCTCAATTTGGGAAAGTGCCAAATTTATAACCTGAGGTGGATGACTGTAACCCTGCCCCTTAACAGAGCAGGTTGAATACTGATTGGTTATCACACACCAATCAGTATCCTTCCCTCAGGCTGACACTTTCTGGTTGTTGCTAAGGCCCTCCCTTGGATACATATCCAAGTCCGCAAAAACACACATGGCCTAAAAGAACGAATTAACCCCTCCACTGCCTGTACCTAACAGGACTTACACTGGGAAGGTCCAGACAGAGAAGTAGCGGCCGGAGGCTAGGCTACATATATATATATACACACACACCCATTATATATGCACACACGCACATATTATATACATACATACATACTGTACACACACACACACAACACATACTGGTTTGCAGAAATATTCACCCCCTACCAATAATGTCACGTGTTGTTGAATTACAAAGAAAGTATGCACAGTTTTTCAAACACACTTTCTATATTCTGAGCTACACAGCTGTAGTGGTGAAACTGAACACTTATATGAGGAGGAGATTAATTGTCAGCAAAGGAAATGTGCAGGAAGGAAATGTACCGATCGTATACCTTACGTATTCAGCCCTTTAAGTCAGTGCTACTGTAGGTAGAAGCACCTTCTGCAGCAATGACTGCGATGAGTCTTTTTGGATCGGTCCCTTCTAGTTTCCCTGCATAGAAAGGTGACATTTTGCCCATTCTTCACGGGAAAATCGATCCAGTTCTGATCAGTTTGTTGGGGATCGTCGATGGACAAGGTCAAATTCCTGACTTCAATCCAATCGAACATTTATGGCGAGACTTGAAGATTACAGCCCATCGATGATCCCCAACAACACGTATCGGACAAACCAGTACATTTCATTTTTGCACATTTTCTTTGCTGACAGTTATCCCCCTCCTCATATAACAGTTTAACCACTACAGCTGTGTAGCTTAGAATATTTTTTTTTTTTTTTTTTTTTAAACTGTACATACCTTATTTGTAATTCAACAAAATGTGACCTTATTGGTAGGGGGTGAATACTTCTGCAAAACCTGTGTGTGTGTGTGTATACATATACTTATATATCTATATACACACACACACAAAGATATATGTGTGTGGGGGTGTTAAAAACTGTTTGGGATAGACACAAAGCTATCCTAAATATGAAAGAAGGACAAAGATCAAATAGGGTCTGAGGTTTTACAACTGAGAATAGAATAATACATGTTATGTTTATCTGTATTCTCCTAAGTAAAAATAGCCAGTGATGACACTTGCCAAGGAACCCTTCGATAGCGGAAACCTTATCAGATGCATTGTATAAGTACAGGACGCACCCAATGATATCCCCCCTCCACTCAATAAGGATGCTGGGAGAACATACAATGGTCACGTGTTGGACAACATTAACCATCACATCCCAGGATTAGCTCTCCTTGTGCCTATAGAATTCGATGTAAAGCTCTGTACACATTAGCAGTGCTATATAGAGGTAGAGTCAGTAGCACTCTCAAAGATTTGCAGAGAGGTATGCATGGCTACCATTCACTTGGTCTGGCTAAACCGCGTCATACATCGGAAACTCTGCCATGAACTTCAACTGCCACACTTAAAGCGACCACACAACTGGGGAGGTACCACGGAGAGAATGAGCCACACAAAAACGCAATGTTTTGGGAGCTTTACACCTGACAATGTTTGCCCAGTCACTGCTACATAGGAAAACAATATCATTATTATTATTAATATTATTATAGTAACATGTCTTTGCTCTTGCCGCAGTTTCGAGCAGCTCTGCATAAACTTTGCCAATGAGAACCTGCAGCAGTTCTTCGTGCGTCACGTCTTTAAGTTGGAGCAGGAGGAGTACAACCTGGAGAACATCAACTGGCAGCACATTGAGTTCACCGACAACCAGGATGCCTTGGACATGATCGCCATCAAGCCTATGAACATCATTTCACTCATCGACGAGGAGAGCAAGTTTCCCAAGGTGTGAGCCGAGTTCTGGAGACGAGAGAGACGGTCCTTCCAGTTGCTTAGCAAACAAAGGCGTTATTGAAAGAACAATCTGATATGCTAACCCATGGGTGCGCAAACTGGGCGGCGTGAAATTTTCTGGAGGGAGGCGCGGTGCTTACAGAGGCCCCGCGCTATTCCCCACAATATTTTAATTAAATGTCGGGCAGCGCGCGAGGCCTCTGTATGTCTCTTACCTTCTCTCCGGTGGCTTCTGGTGATGCGTCGCCATGACAACACGGAG
This sequence comes from Ascaphus truei, assembly GCF_040206685.1. Classification (NCBI taxonomy): domain Eukaryota; kingdom Metazoa; phylum Chordata; class Amphibia; order Anura; family Ascaphidae; genus Ascaphus; species Ascaphus truei. The sequence continues at coordinate 412,396,873 of NC_134485.1, read as the reverse complement.
TCAAGTAACGCTGAGGGGTCAAGTAGCAGCGCATTACCATGGCAACGCGACATCACATGACATTGTGACGTCATTTGACCCAGCGTTACGCCGGAGACCAGGTAAAGGAAGTTACAGAGGGGCTCTCGCGTGCTCTCCGGCATTTAATTTAAACGCCTTGGGGAAGAGTGCGGAGCCTCTGTAACCGCCGCCGCCCCTCCCCCAGAAAATCTCGCTCCCCCCAGTTTGCGCACCCTGCGTTAACTATAATGAAGCCCTGTGGATAGGTGTTGTTACAGAGAACACCTTTTTTGCACATCAATTGAACTAATACAAGGGACCGTTACGGCTAAAACCAGCACTTCATGCTGCATTGGTGACTTTTGAAGATGCCCGTTACCACTTAAGTTAACGCCTCCTTAAGTCAATAATGTAGCTTTGTGGATCTTGACCTGTATCTCCTAAGTCATGTTTTTGAATTTCCAACATATATACATTTTTTATTTTTTAAATCTACTTAGCACAGAGAAGTATGTTATCATTATGGATATTTCTGGTGTACTGTAGGTAATGTGTATTATTGATATGTCATGGACAGTTTGCACCGTGTAATTCTGTACATTAGTAGATACATCTCTGCATTCCTCCATTCAGGGCACTGACAGAACGATGCTGTTTAAGTTGAATGCCCAGCATAAACTAAACACCTATTACATCCCTCCAAAAAATAACTACGAGACACAGTTTGGGATCAATCACTTTGCTGGCATTGTCTACTATGAAACCAAAGGTATGTAAAAGCTGTCAATCGTTGGGGTCATCTGTGGTAAGGAAGCACTGTACAGTAAACCCACAATGTTATTTAGAGCTACTGTATGAGATAGATGTAACCCCTGTGTGATGAGCTCCCCACGCACTCACACTTCCCCCTGGCAGGTTCCTCTCCAGTGTGCTCTGGACATGTGACTGTAATGGACAGGAGAGCAGCCAATAATATCGACTGTTGAAGAGGCGGGACTATGAGGGAGAGGAGTCTTTAAAAAGGGGGGTGGCCATGTTGAGTCAGCTCTGCGTGGACCTGAGTGCTGTGGTCTTAACACTTCTCCGGAATTCCAGACCCAGTAAAAGACCAACTTCATGGTCTCTGTAGCACTGAGTTTAACTATGATCTTCATTAAAAACCGGCATTAAGTATAACCGAGCTCTGGGGATATACATTGTTAGAGGGAACACCTGTTTTGCGTACCATTAACACTAACGCCTTATAGTAACGCAAGGGCTCGTTACAGCAGAAAAGAGCACTTAACGCAGTGATGGTAAGCTTTGAATATCCCCGTTACCACTTAATGATGCGTTGAATGAAAGCCTCATTAAGTTAATAACGGAGATTTTGTGGAACTGAGCCATAGTGTCTTTGTGCAACATATGTGACACGTGTGGTGCACTTCTTGCTACCTGTCTTATGTAACGCTTTTCTAACCCTCATCCTCACCTTGGCAGGTTTCCTGGAGAAGAATCGAGATACCCTTCACGGGGACATCATACAGCTAGTTCACTCCTCCAGAAACAAATTCATCAAGCAGATTTTCCAGGCCGACGTTGCTATGGTAAAACCAACTAATGAGACACGCATGTCAGGGGAGAGAGGGTGGGTGTCTGTCCGGGGAAGTGTCCACTTCACATACTAAATGACCGGCTGAGATGTGACAGTGATAATCCTAGTAAAGTGCGGCTGTTAAAGGGGGGGTGGGGGTGGGGAAGGATTTTGGAATCAATTTACCAACATACAGTGCTCCCTTTAATGAGTGGAATCATTTCCTGAATGTAGTCTAAATTTCTGTTGAAATAGGTTCTTGAAGCCGTCTCAGTCCAGTTGCCAAATTGAGTTGGTGCCCCAATAGTAGGTGTAGAGCAGGGGTGGCCAAATCCAGTCCTCAAGGAGCCATAGCAGGTCAAGTTTTAAGGATAGCCCTGCTTCAGCACATGTGGCTCAATCAGTGGCTCAGTCCGATCCACTGCTTGAGTCACCTGCGCTTAAGCAAGGAGATCCTTAAAATCGGACATGTTGGTGGCCCTTGAGGACTGGAGTTGGCCACCCCTGGTGTAGAGTAAAGTTTGCAGCACAGCACATAAAACTATAAAAAATATGACCTACTGCAGCACCATCATCATCTGGAGTAAGACATGATAACAATGTTCTAAAATCTAATTACTAACGTCTCCAATCTTCTTACTAAATGACATTTCACCTTCTCAACTTCTGCTAATCCTTTTACTAAGCAAAATCTCATCTTGTCTCTTTTTCCTGTCTTCTCTGCCCTGTGATTCTGCGTCCTGTAGTTTCTGTGTGGCTATCCAAGCAGTGCTTTTGGGCAATCATCTACTCCACCTCCAAAGGTAAAACAAAGGTCCTCTGTTCTATTGACTGATGTGATGTCACCAACACGCAGCGTCCCTTAGTCGCACTAGTCCCTTGTACTTAACAGTGGTCCTGGTCAGTCTCCCTTACTGGAATCAAACTTCGTCCACTGCTCTCACACACTCATTATTACCATGAGTGGTTTCCCAGTCTTGCTCTCGTAAAAGCAAAGTATTGGTATTCAAATTCTATTTATTTGGCCACAGCTCCCACATATGCCATTGTGTTCCTTTTACTAATAAGCTTATTGTTACGGCTGATTCGTGTTGAAGAAAGCGTTATTCTACGTTTTAGATCGCTGTTCTTAAAGATGGCAGCTTGAATCTCGCTAATATGCTTTTGGATGCTTGGCTGCGGGGGTGATGTAAAAAGTGCCAAATACAGCAACAGTATTGCAAAGAAGATGGGGAACTGGTGCTGTAACCACCTTTCTGCCAGATGGGGCCTGCGACACACTGCTTAGACACTTCCCCGGTGAAGGAGCCTGCGAATCAATGTATTAATGGGCACATCAGCAGCAGAAAGGTCCCCACAGAATGGTGTTTGTGATGTGACCTCATTGTGCTGGCTCCTTAACACGGGTGATATTCTGCTGCATCTTGTCATTGATAAGACTGTAAGCAGCAGTCTCAGTTTATTTGAGGAATCGGGTTCGTACAATGCACCGCTATGCTATAAAAGTGTTATACCTATTCTAAGCTGCAATGCCCTCTGTTTACCCTCTTTTGGGGGAGGGTTTCTGTAATAGGTGGCTCTAGGGCAGGGGGGCGGGCCAAAGCATGTCCTCAAGGGCCACCAGCAGGTCAGGTGTTGAGTATATCTCTGCTTCAACACAGGTGGCTCAATCAGTGGCTCAGTCGAAGACTGATTGGGCCACTTGTGCTGAAGCAGAGATATCCTGAACACCTGACCCGTTGGTGGCCCTTGAAGACTGGAGTTGCCCGACCTGGTTTTAATATAAAGCAATACAGTCAACGAGCCATCTGTGCTGAAGCAGGGATATCCTTAAAAACGTGCCCTGCTGGTGGCCCTTGAGGATTGGAGTTGCCCGCTCCTGTTCTAGGGTATATATGCACATTAAGCAGCCGATTCGGGTCCCATCAAGCTCGGTGAAAATTACTATTCCATTGAAACATAATTGGTGTCGGGTGGGGAAAGTAGCCACCCATTTGGGTACTTAGACCTTGATAGTGGCGACTTACCATGTAATGACATTTCTGCCACTGCGTGAGAAAGGAGATCCTTTCAATAATCAGCTCTAAACAGGCCACAAATGTACAAGTACTACTTGTTAGCGGAGTATTCAGAGATCGGTCCCAGTCAGTCTCACTTACTTAAATCTCACTCACCCGCTCACTCCTTCACTCACTGGAAATAATGGGTGAGGTAACAGAAGCCCGCCAGCACTATGGGGTCAATTCTATATTCTCCCAAAGTGACTGCTTGGGTCTTTTCCCAGAGATCCCCATTGAAACGTAAACGTCTGCTTCAGGGTATATAGAATTTACCTCTACACCTACCAGCACGGAGGTAGGCCGTGTTCTCGGGTAGGCAGGGCCGGTTTTAGAATTTTTCCGCTCATAGGCACTCACCTTTTTGCCGCCCCGGCCTCCTCCTCTTGCAGCGCCCCCACGTCACATGGCGACGCATTTCATGGTAACAGGACACCATGTGACGTCACGTTGTCATGGTAACGCGTGGGCACATGATGTCGCTGTGTCATTTGATGCCGCGACGCTGCAGGAGTAGGTAAGAGAAATTTACAGAGGCCCCACGCTCTCCCCCAGCAGTCAGTTTAATTGTTGTGGGAAAGGGCCGGGGCCACTGTAACCGCAGCACTGGCCCCTCAGAAATTTGCCACCCCCCGAAATTTGCCTGCGTGTAGGACTATGGTGGTTTAATACCTGAGAGGTGTCCTGATTCCAGAGGTGTTTTTTGCCATCTTCAAGGATGACTGCTGTTGAGCCATTCAGAAATTGGGGTCTGATATGTCCCTTTTGTAGTGAGTACATTTATTAATAAGCCAAATGAGAAGTAGGTTTGTCTCTGGTCACATGTCTCTGGTCACATGTCTCTGATCACATGTCTCTGGATCACGCTGAGATGTCAATGTACTGTAGTCCTGTTTTTGGAATTGGGATTATTGATGTAATAGGATCAACTGGCTCCAGATTGCAGGAGAACATTCAGATAGTACTGGTTTTAATGCCTTAAACCAGACCTACAGTAAATTGTGGGCAGGAGCCAGGAAGGGGGATGGGGAGAGGACAAAATGAGTGGGATGAGATGGTAGAGTAAGCATATGACTGGTACAACACACAATCATTTGAAGGCACATTGCCCTGAAAAATATTGATATTCGCAGAGTGTTTTGCCAGCAAATAGAATCACACAAGACACCCTTATTATGCAGTCAAGCCGCCTTCCCTTTACTGAGGAAGATTAAAAGTTGTGTCGTTTTTAGTGAGGCTTTAAAGACAAAACTAACTTCACTGCATATTGTGTATGGACCACTTCCCATGCATCCTCGCAGCCATCCCTGGGAAGAAATCATGCTAGTTACACATTGTTGGTGCTCTGGTGTGCTCCATACTAAGAAGAAACAGATAATGTGAACAGCACACAGACCGTCTTGTGTTAAGCGCAATAAAAGTGTGTATGTATTGTATGTCTTTATTTATATAGCGCCATTAATGTACATAGTGCTTCACAGCAGTAATACACGTGACAATCATATAAATAACAAATTATATAAATAACACAAAGGGGAGAAGTGCTTCAGACATAAAAGTAACATTTAGGAAAAGGAGTCCCTGACCCGAAGAGCTTACAATCTACAATACTGTAGACACGCGGGAGAAGTCTTATACTGTACTGTATTTGACACAACATAAGTTATGGTGTGTAACAAAGTGACAAAAATCCTCCACCGTGCAGTGTACAGCAGATACAAATAACGCGTGTGAGCACATTCACGTCTCAGACAGGTCTGCAACCCTGTCGTTCCCCATTATTTCTTAGCATACAGTGCTTCCACTGCAGCCAGGGATTCTGGGTAGACATGCAAATGAGCACTCGCAGTGAGCCACTTTTTGGTTCTTGTCCATTTCAACATGGATCCCTTTATGGCTGCTGTATTACACAACTTTTCCAGCTCAACCTGGGTTAAAGAAGTGCAGAGCCAGTAACCTTACTCAGAGACAGTTGTTTCGACAAAACACATTGTCTAGAAGTTTGCATGTGTGCCAACTGCGATTGTTTTGTACACTGTAGAAGGGGAATATGATACATTCCCATATCAGACAGATGCCTGGCGAGTCACAGTGGGATATTCAGTGACATTCTGCGTTATCGCTGCCAATGACTCCTGTGGAAATCTGTGATATTCTGCATTACAATGCAATATTCTGAGTTATGAAGGGGTGCAATACATTTGGGTCCATTTGTACAGGGTGTGCTTTTTAAAAATCTTCTTTAGCCATGCTACAGATTGTACTGTATGCTGACACCCAGCAGGCAAAGGTGTACAAAATAACGATACTGATGTTTTGAGGCACAAGATAAAAATGTATCTCTACCAACCATGTAAAATGTGTCCATAGAGAGCCGAGTGTTGGTTACTGGAAGCACAGACAACAAAGAATTTTAAGCATTAAAGAAGCACAACGTGAAATCTTATTATTTTTTTAAATAAATCAGTTCTGTAGTACAGGTAGTCCTCGCTTTCCAGCGTTTCACTTTACAACGCATGGCATATCCAACGGTTTACAATGCAACCCTATGGGGCGTTTTTCGACGCCGGAATGCGTTATCCGACGCCTGAATGCGTTATCCAACGCTCACCGCCACTGATTAACATGGGTATATATATATATATATATATTATATATATATATATATATATCATATAAAAATATTACTTGTGAGCACATTCACATGTCTTAGACAGGTCTGCAAACCTGCCTTTCACCATTATCACCCAGCGCACAGTGATTCCACTGCAGCAAGGGATTCTGGGAAATGACATGCAAATAAGCACACAGTGCCACCCTTTGCTTCAAAACCTTATAACATGGTCCCCTGTAAGCTTTTGCTTGCTGCATTTCACAGCTTTGAGCACAGCCTGGGTTAAGATGCAGATGGGTTTTGTCACTTTTTTTTACCCACCATAACTTAACAAAGTGTGGTGAAACCTATCCTAAGCTTCATTTTGCAAAGCCAGTGTAACCAACCCCACACTGCTGAGACCCATTAAGGTCGAAACGGCTGTCTGTGGGTGGGTTTACTGGCTATGCATCTTAACCACCTGTGCTGAAGCAGGGATCTCCTCAAAACCTGACCTGTTGGTGGCCCTTGAGGACAGGAGTTGGCCACCCCCCTGCTTCAGAGCGATTTCCCTTCCAGTGACACGGGAGGGGAGGAAGAGGCTCTCTCTGCTGTTATCTTCCCTTCATTTCCTGAGACATTTGTTTGGTTCTAACGTTTTTTTTTTGTTTTTTTTTCCAGGGGGCCGAGACCAGGAAGCGTTCCCCCACCCTGAGCAGCCAGTTCAAGCGCTCGCTGGAGCTGCTCATGAGAACCCTCAGCGTCTGTCAGCCTTTCTTCGTGCGCTGCATTAAGCCCAATGAATACAAGAAACCTATGGTAAGTTCTGCATGTGCTAGACGGACGGAACCATTTAACCACTTAAGTGCTGGAGAAAATCCACACCCCGCTGCCAGGGTTAAAAAGCAGTCCTTTTATTTTACGGGCGCCCCTCTGAAAGCGGCTTTTGTATTGCGGGGCATAAAAGTGGTTAAATCAGGATTTTATGTTTTACTGTCTGAATATTAACATGCTGCAGTTTACAGCAGCGGTGAGTGCGCAAACTGGGGGTGCGAGACTTTTTTTGGGGGGGCGCCGCTCACTTACCTGGCTTCCGTTTCCACTCGTCTCCATGACAACGCGCCATCAAATGACGACCGTTGACATGGAGACGCGGCGTCAAATGACGCTGTGGGTCACGTGACGTCACGTGACGTCACATGACCCTGCGGTGTCATTTGACACCGCGGGGGGGGCGCAACACTGGGGGAGAACAAGCAGGGGGGGCGCAGAGCAGAAAGTTTGTGCATCCCTGGTTTACAGCACAACTGAGTATGACTAAGCAATTATGATCATAAACAGGGCCGGATTAAGACCTTTAGAGACCCTAAGCACTGAAAAGTGTGCAGTGACCCCCATAAAACAATAAATAAACCGTAAAATAAAATTGTATTTTTCGAAATGACATAAAACTTACATTTATGCTGAAATTAAAATAGCTTATTTTTTTTACAATTTCAATAAAAACTGCATCATTTAGATTTACCAAAAATGTATACAGAACATATATATATTTGGCGTTATTACCAATACTTTTTTAAAGTTACTAATAAAACAGTATTGCATTTGCTTTGAAAATTTGACAAAAGTTTTGCACATACGAAATACTGAATTTTGAAACAAATTCTTGGTATAGGGATTCTAACCTTTCTATGGCTCGCGTCACCCGAAACCGTACCGAAATGAGATTAAGCGCGAAATGTGGGGGGTTACGCAGAGCCAATCATTGGCCGCGGAGTAGGGATGCAGCAATGAGCCATAGAGGATCAACATATAAAATGGCGTCAGTCCGGACATCAAACGGTGAAAATGAGAATGGTATTAGAAACGGCAGATGTTGCAACTATAGTGACCTACTGTATACAGTTCAACACGTACACATTTTCCAAGCTTAATATTCGATGAAAACATTTTCAACTTTTTTGCCTGGTGGGCCAAAGTTGTCCACAAAGGGCCAATGTTACCACAGTTTTCGCTATATATAATATATAAGAAGAAAAAAAAACAATCAAGTATATACAGTATGTCAGAAAAATATATCAATCACATTTATTGCAACACATGACAGGATGTGATTTCCTCGCATAATTTTGATCTCCGTTAGTAGTACACCCCCTGGTTTAGATGGGGATACGTTATAAAAGAGAACAGAAAAATGGGGAAAGAGTATAGAGTGGAGTGTAAGAAAATCCAACAAAATTTAAAAAAAATTTCATGGTGACTACTTCAATGCTTTTTCTGAAATCTTGTTTTTGTTTCCCGACTGGCTCAGATCTTGTGGCATTTCCCCCATCTGTAAAGCTGCTTCTGCATCCAATGTCGCTGGCCCTGCTAGCCCTCCATTTTCACACCTGTATTTCTCTCCCCCCCTGTCTCTCACTCTTCCCCCCTCTCTTCCTCACTTTTCCCACTCCCTTAAACCCCCTCTCTCCTCTTGTCCCCCCACCACTATCACATATCCCCTCCCAATACAAAACTACCCTCCCAAATACAGACACCACTACCCCCCATAGATACAGACACACTACACTCCCCAGATAACAACACACCTCACCTCCACCCCCAAATAAGATTACCACCGCCCACCCACAAATACACTGACCCCCCAAATACAATGACCCACACACACAAATACAATGACCCACACACACAAATACAATTACCCCACACACAAAAATACAATTACCCCCACTCCACAAATACAATTCCTCCCACAAATAAAATTCCCCCCAACACACATATACAATTACCCCTCTGACACACAAATACAATAACCCCCCAAATACAATTTCCCCTCCACACAAATACAATTCCCCCCACACACATACAAATACAATTACCTCCCCCCTCCACAAATACAATTCCCCCCACTCACACATATAAAATTACCCCTCTCACACACAAATACAATTACCCCCCTCCACAAATACAACCCCACCTGCAAATACAATTACCTCTTACCTCTGGTTGCCGCCGCTGGGCTCCCGGCTCTCCCCAGCTGCTGCTTCCTCATCCCACATCGAGCCTCTTTCTACTGCTGGTGCACGCTGGAAGCTGCAAATTTATTCCGGGTGCACCCAGCTTCCAGCGCACAACGGCGGGAGAGAGAGGACGGCGTGGGAAGAGGCAGAAGCTGAGGAGAGCCAGGGCCCGGCAGCAGCTAACAGAGGTCCGGCAGCGGGACGCAGAGGCCGGGGCCAACTTACAGCGCTGGCAACCCGCCCGTGCCCCCCTCATGTAGATCTTTTGCGCGGCTCTCCCCCCCCCCTTATGGCGGTCCTGAATATATACATAGTACATGTCCGGTCAAAAATTCTTCACCGATTTCACATTTTCATCATAATTCAAAACTGAAAACCAAGGGATTTGGAGCAAAATCAGAACCAAAACACACAGACACACACAAAAAAACCCCATGGGTTTAAGTGCACATCTCCAAGTCCAAAAGCCTTGTATAAAGAGAATGAAGGCCCCATACAAAATGAGTGTGATACCCACACTAATTAAAGCAGCTAATGCCTGCTAGTATTGCCCTTTTATCTCCTTCAAACACTAATCAAGAAACCAGAGATAGGTTTACAGACCCAAACCCTGATAAGACCCACACACGCCACATTATAATAGGACCCTCCTTACCACTTACTCCTAGGCTGGTATCTTGGGCCCCAACACACGTTTTTCTGCTGCTGCTCGCACACACGCAGCAATCACTGGTTAATGCAGAACCTCCGGCGACGCTGATAGGCTGGTCGTCTATGTGGACAGCCTATCAGCGTCGATGAAGGTTCTGTTTTGCCATTGGTCGCCGCAAGTGTGCACGCTGCAGCGGGGGAAACCGGTACAAGCAGAACACTGAGTGTGGGCCTGCACAGCGCCCTCCAAAACAGTCTATACCAACCAAATCTGTACAGCTGAAGGGTCTGCCATACATTTATATAGGTGCCAGCAGAGGGGCTTGCAGCATATTGCTGTGCTCTGCCACTATATAGAGAGCAGGACATATGGCAGCAAACGTCACTCCTACGGGGAGGGAGTTCATTGTCGTTACCGGCTCATAAAGGAAAGTATGTTGAAAGTGATAGGAAATGAGATGCTTTGTCAGGAAGTGAAATGCTGCTGAAAACACACATTTTACTGGAAGTTTACATGTTTTCAGGACAAAGAACAGCATTTGGGTATCGTTTATCAAAAACATATTTTTGAAGATATTCCAAACACAATGATTTCTTTCTGTCTTTTACGTGTCACATGACACCACAAGTACATGCATGTCGACAGACAACAGTATGTTGTATGTGCGTGTTCTGACTATTCCTAAACTTGATCGCATTGATTGAAGTTGCCGTGTTTTGCACCATTGATTTTGTATTCATTAAAGTAAAGTGCCAGGCGCGTTACCATGTAATGTAAAGGTGGATTCAAAATTGTTGTGAATCCAACATGGTGCCCATAGGGAATGCAAAAATAGGCGCGCTCTCTCTCTCTCTCTGTTATCTTCCTTACGCTACTAAAAAGCAACCTGCTCAAACCTTCCCATTGTTCCCCTTTCTGCCGCAGTTAGCAGGATGCAAGCTCACCTCCCAGTAAGACACAGGAAAGGAAGGAAGAAATTGGAGGTTCATTTTGGGCTGCACTCAGGTAGAACAGTTATAAATCACATACTATGACAGTAGCTATGTAAATGAAAATATAAAACAATATTTAGTGTAACTGCATGCTATAGCAAACACAGAGAGAAATAGTGCAGATCCTTAAAGCTGCAGTTCAGGCAATATCCTGCATGTGTGTTTTTTTTAAATAAATCAGTTCTGTAGTAAGAAAAAATACTTTTAGCATTTTCTGTTTTTAAAAAAACAACTTTGAAAGACCAATTTTCTTGTATTCTATTTTAACAACCATTTACTAAGGCACTGCCCCCTCATGTCCTGTCACAAGCCCTGGCACACCCCTTTGTGAGCCCTGCCCTCCCTCTTGCACATGTCAGTGCAGGAGTGCTCATGAATATTCATGAGCTTCCACTGAGTGACAGAAACAGAGGAAATACATTCCCCATATTTAAAGATGTCGCCAAACTTTGCCGATCAATAGACGGAGAACGAATTGATCAGCAGCTATGCAGTTTTTTAGGTAAGTAGAGATTGCCCACATGAAACTATTGAAGTAAAAAAAAAACTATAATTTTTTTTTTAAAAAGCCTGAACTGCAGCTTTAAGAACAATTCCTAGCAAGCAGCATAAAGTTTCTCCTAATAATGTGCAGCAAATAAAAATATCCTTTGTGAGCACATTCACATCTCAGACAGGTCTGCCGCCCTGCTTTTCAACATTATCACTTAGCATACAGTGCAGCCAGGGATTCTGGGTAATGACATGCAAATGAGCAGTCACAGTGCATCCCGTTTTGCTTCGTATCCATTTTAACATGGGTCCCTATTAGCTTATGCCTGCGGCATTACACAGCTAATAATGTGTGAAATGGACAGAGTCTATGTTATCTCACATTCGCATGGTCAATGTTCTACTGTGATGTTTGCTTGTGATGATGAGGCAAAGTTCTCCTAATGTGGACCCTTATATCTTGTATTAATATCAAGTTAAGTTGGAAAGATCCTCAATAAAGAGTTGGGTTACCATACGTCCTTAGTAAAAAAAAGGCGGACGCCAAAAGCAGACTGCCCATGCGTGAGTCTGGTCGGTGCCATCCCTTCCGCATGCGCAGACGACTGTCATTGGCGCATGCGCAGGTCGGCGTTCCCAGGCGTTTTATAGTTCTAGAAAAACTCCTCCCGGGCGGCGACCTTCAATCAAAAAGCCAGACATGTTTGGGAAAAAATATGGACGTTTGGTAACCCTAAAAAAGAGACGATTTAGTTTATTACGATAACATTGTTTTCACAGGGCGCCGTATTTGAGATGTGAAGATAATGTTGATCGTTCTTGCCGATTTTTTTGCGTGTGTTTTGGAGTTCAGCCGACAACGGTGCAGTCCCCGCCCGCAACATTGTGTCAGGTGTGGTCACCTCGTTCCAGTGAATTCAAGACTAGTCCATTAAGTCCAGGAGTGGGAGACTTGTCCATTAACCTCTCTGATTTTATAGTTTGGAGTTCTACATTTGGGGGATCTATTTACTAAAGTCAGCTGGAAATCCCGGGCCAAAACCAGTACAAAAAAAACTGCACCAGATTAATCCGAGGAAAGGAATCCTGTTGAAAGTCCACAGGATTTTCCTTTTGGGTGCCATTGTTGTGCAGCCTGGTGACTTCAGTAACTTGGAGAGTTTTATCCGTGAAGGTTGCCGCGATTAATAGCGTATATATTTGGCACGCACCCACTTATTCTGCAGCCCAGTACAACAGGGTGTGAAAGCGGTAACAATAAAATGACAGCAGTAGCATACACTGGTATATTAGGTAAAGAGCTTACAATCTATAAGGAACAGAATGCGAAAACATACAGTAAGTCAGGGAGGCTCAACTCCAGTTCTCAACCCGCCTCCCCCCCCCCCCAAGAGAGGTCAGGTTTTAAGGATATCCCAGCTTCAACACAGGTGGCTCAATCAGTCCCTGTTTCAGCACAGGTGGCTCAATCAGTGGCTCAGTCTTGGACTGAGCCACTGATTGAGCCACCTGTGCTGAAGCTGACCTGTTGGGGGTCTGGAGGAATGGAGTTGACCCCCGCTGCTGTAAGGTCAGAAACACAGACGTAGCAGCCAAGACACAAACAACGCGACACCCGCAGCAGACAATGTTGAGTCAAATGAGCCGCACACAAGAAGCCGCAGGGCCAACGCTTTGTTGCACGCTCCAGTCGGTGCAATAACGCCAGCTACATCTGTAGGTTGGTGTGTTTCTTAAAGCTGTGTGGCATGAAGCTAGAAGCTGGGGTGCTCACAGGCAACAGGTGTTGTGGTTGGGGCAGGACAAAGAGAGTTAAGGATATGTCAGGAAGGTGATGCAGACGCTTCCTTGAAGAAGTGAGTTGACATCGTTTTTACGCGTGGGCGTATTCACCAAGCGTTCTGCTGCCACGTATTGGCCAACAGCGCAATCGTTTGCTCTTTCGTGAATAGTCCCACCAGAGAGATTGTGGGAGACCCATTAAGCCTCCATTAAGCATCTCGATCTAACAACCCCCAATTAATATTAGTATTCAATCATTTTTAAACTATGTAGGTACTCAGTTTTATGTTCTTTTTTATAATTAATAAAGTATTTTATTGCGTCGTTTTTTTGGCCACAGAGATCATGTACCCATTTTGGGAGACTCTGTGTGTAATTATGTTAATTATCCTATGTGGAATCATGCTTGATTACATCACCAATTGCCTTAATTGAGAAGGCTATTTAAATAACACCCAGTAGGGGACTCAATCATTGCTCCTGAGGAAGCTGCGGTATGCAGTGAAACGCGTTGAGCCAAAGAAGTTCCAGTTCCAGTTCAGCAGAGCCCAGCTGTATTCACCGTTGGGGAGCTGTTGTACTGCTGTTTCCACGGAGGCAGAGCTGCGGACCGGCGTCCCTCCTACTCCCCGTTCTACTCGCGCCTACCGGAAGTCGTCACCGCCAGGCCAGGAAGTGACGACAGACGCCAACCATCCGGCACCGGACGAGGGGGCACCCTCGTGGAGGACAAGTGAGCAAAGTGGAGTGAGGGATCTGTTTTCCATCTGCCGAGCCGATATCTGCCTAAAGATACCTTGATGTGAATGTGCTCATTGAATATATTGTGAGTACATGTCCTGCAAGTCTCTATTATAAAACTTTGTGTTATCTGGTAAAGCACTATTGTCTCCATTATCTCTGTATGATTGCATATGACTGATTGGGAGCTGCTGCCAGAGTAAATACACCATCCTGCCTGACACCAGCCCTATTGATGTATGCTGCTGTATGCCGTGGTCCAAAGCTGAGGTGTCCAAAGATTCATCACTAATACAAACCTGCTATTTTGAATCTTACATTTTGTAAGTAGGTCACCATAAGAGCCAAGTCTCAGAGTTTGACATACATGTATTTTTCATACCACACTATGATTATTTTTGTATTTTTTTCTGGGTGTTCCTGAGGATACTGCTCCCTTCCTGCCCTGGATCCTAGACCCAGAAAGGACAGGTGCCGGCTGTAATGATGGGCACGATTTTTGCCAAAATAAGGATTAGCATTTTCAAATAATTGCGGATTCGCTGGAGATAAATAAATAAAAAGGCTGCTACTAGTTGTTATTTTTTTTAATCGGAAATGTGCGAATATTAGAAAATGTTGCAAATAAAAACCAGGGGAGGAGTAGAATTATTCTAAAATCAGCACACAAAAAAAATACTGAAAAATATTAAATATTAGATAAAATATTCATGAATTTCCCCCCCTAAAAAAATAATTAAAATTAAGAAAGAAAAAAAAAATGCAAAAAGAATATACGTTTTCAGGAATTTGTGACATTAACTTCCTTGCACCAATGTTTTGCAAACCACTGTGGCACCAGAGGGGTTAAATTTAATAAAGCAGCCTTGCAGAGAGCTGCTCGCCCGGGTCGAGTGGCAATTTATGCCGGTCGCGTCGTGCAGCACCGCCAACAGGGTGGGAGTGCAGGGACGTCTGTGGTAGTGGCGGGCTGTTGGTGCGCTTGGCAGAGGGTACTCAGGGGGAGCAGGTACCCGGCGGTCCAAAATCGGAAGTTAGGATCCCCCCTCCGCTGCCGACTAGGGCCCTGACCTCCGCTCAACAGGTGGTTCATAGGGGATGGGGGATTTGAGAGAAGAGCGGGTGAGAGAGGCCAGAGAATGTGAGAGAAAGGGGGAGTGAAAAAGAGAGAGGGGTCTGAGAGACAAGGGGGGAGGTGAGAGAAAGGGGAAGAGAGACATACATGTACTAATGACATCACTGAACATCTAAGCAGGAGGGGGGAGCTGGTAACAATTGTTGTGGGCTGGTCCACATTTTTTGTACATATCTTCAAGGCTGGAATAAAGAACACTTCATCATATTACTTAGACAGTGCAATCAATCGTGTAGTAAATATGTTGTTTTTCTCGATGCCAGCTGTTTGACCGGGAGCTGTGCGTTCGCCAGCTGAGGTACTCTGGAATGATGGAGACCATTCGGATCCGCAGGGCAGGATATCCCATACGCTACACATTCGTGGAGTTTGTGGACAGATATCGTGTGTTAATGCCGGGCGTGAAGCCGGCCTACAAACAGGTAAGGAGCATGTCTGCTATCGTATGTTCTCTCATTGGTATTGAGTCCTGGGTGTTAGGGCCTCAGGGAGTTGTTATTCTGCACAGTCGTTTAGGGAAGGGGAAAACTTCCCCGCAAGTAAGGATGGGCGGAAGTGTCGAAGTCCCATTTCTCTGGCTTTCCATTCAAAATCCGTTCCGAAGCGTAAAATCTGTTGACGGGTTGTTCCAATTTCAATCCGTGCGGATTAATCCAAAACCGCCATTGGATGCAATCCGGACGGGTTTTTAAGAATCCAATCCGTGGATTACGCAATCCATTGCTGGTTTATTAAAAATCCACACACGGATTATTGATCCGCCACGTGGATTGTCAGTGAGACTAATCCACGGACAGAAGGAACCGGACGATCTGGGTCTGATTCAAATGCGCCAAAAAAATTCACCCATCTCTAGCTACAAGTGGATCTCACTAGAGATGTGTAAAACTTTCACCCAAAGTCACAAACCGAGCAACATTTTAGCTTTTTATCAGCTGGGGGAAAATTTGCGGCCTAGTCAGTGTTGGCCAAACATTAAGTTAATGTGCAATACAAGTTCTCTTAATATGCCGGTTTGCATAATTCTCTAAAATAGCTGGACTCACTTTATGCTGAAACTATAAATGACACACACACACACACACACACACACACACGCCGCTTGTTTGAATAAAATCATAATGTTGTATTTGTACCACATAAATAAATACATATACTTGGAATCACTGCAGTGAATAAATACCGTCATTATGAGCAGCAGAGGCGAGACTTTCCATGCTTAAGATTACTGCATTTGCTCACTGCAATGAGTCCAAGTCTGCCGCGTTTTATATATAGGACAAATTGAAAATTGGGATTTTATTCAAATAATCTTGTCTGAAGTTGGTGAGCACAGGGGAGTGTTGGCATATGTTGGACTTGGTGATAATTGTAGGACCCTCTCATTGGTATTGAGTCCTGGGTGTTAGGGCCTCAGGGAGTTGTTATTAGCGCGGTGAAGACTTTTGCTGGCTAAGGATTTCGCTTTATTTATTGAATTCATTAATTAGATTTATGTATGTGAGTATTTAATATGAGAAACAATTAGTGGACATGATTGGCCAGAGATTAGCATGTCAGCCATCTGTCGAGAGGCGATTTCCAGACTGCAATGCAGGCTGGGAGGGGGAAGTAGCCTATTCTCGCCACCTTGTAATTATAGGCGTTGGCATGATTACTATTATTTTCTTTGCAGGGAGACCTCCTTGGGACATGTCAGCGGATTGCAGAGTGTGTGTTGGGAAAGGACGATGACTGGCAAATAGGCAAAACCAAGATTTTTTTAAAGGTAAGAGAATCCGTCACAATCGTTCCACCAGTAGAGTAGGGTGACCAGATTTTGAAAATGAAAAACCGGGAAACATTTTTTTTTTTACATAACATTTTATTTATCGTAGTACACTTGTACTTTACTACCATTAGTCCTTGTTACATAGTTACGTGTGTGTGTGTGTGTGTGTGTGTGTGTGTGTGTGTGTGTGTGTGTGTGTGTGTGTGTGTGTGTGTGTGTGTGTGTGTGTGATGACCTCACTAATCGAACAAACAAAAAAAGCCAGTGTCAGGATGCCCCCTCTTCACAATTTCTAAAGCAGCAATCCCGCCTGGGATCTTACCTGATCCGCAGTCCCTCAAGGTACTATACAGGAGGGGAGGTGTTCCCTACCTGTCTTCTGATGTCTCCCGCGTGAAACTTGAGTCAGATCTGGAAGAAAGCCGGGTAGGCTACTTCGGTGTAGGTATACGGCAGTTAAGATAAGACATAGAGGGTGAGGGAGACATGGAGGGAGAGGGAGACAGAGGGAGACAGGGAGGGAGAGGGAGACAGGGAGGGAGACAGGGAGGGGGAGGGAGGGAGGGAGAGGGAGGGAGAGGGAGACAGGGAGGGAGGGGGAGTGACACAGGGAGGGAGACAGGAAGAGGGAGACAGGAAGAGGAAGACAGGAAGAGGGAGACGGGGAGGGTGAGGGAGCAAGACGGGGAGGGTGAGGGAGAGAGACGGGGAGGGTGAGGGATGGAGACGGGGAGGGTGAGGGAGGGTGAGGGAGGGAGACGGGGAGGGTGAGAGAGGGAGACGGGGAGGGTGAGGGAGGGAGACGGGGAGGGTGAGGGAGGGAGACGGGGAGGGTGAGGGAGGGAGACGGGGAGGGAGACGGGAAGGGACTGAGGGAGAGAGGGAGACAGAGAGGGTGGCAGGGAGGGAGAGGGTGAGGGAGACAGGGAGGGTGAGGGAGACAGGGAGGGTGAGGGAGACAGAGAGGGAGACAGGGAGACAGAGAGGGTGAGGGAGACAGAGAGGGTGAGGGAGACAGAGAGGGTGACAGGGAGACGGAAGGTGAGGGAGACAGGGAGACAGGGAGACAGAGAGGGTGAGGGAGACAGAGGGAGACAGAGAGGGTGAGGGAGACAGAGAGGGTGAGGGAGACAGAGAGGGTGATGGAGACACACACACACAAACACCCACTGATACACACACACACACACACTGATACACACACATACACAAACCCACTGATACACACACACACACTGATACACACACACCCACTGATACACACACACACTGATACACACACACACTGATACACACACACTGATACACACACACTGATACACACACACTGATACACACACCCACTGACACACACAGCCACACCCACTGATACACACACACCCACTGATACACACACACACCCACCCACTGATACACACACACCCACCCACTGATACCCACACCCACCCACCCACTGATACACACACCCACCCACTGACACACACACACCCACCCACTGATACACACCCACCCACCCACTGATACACACACACACACACACACACACCCACTGATACACACACATACACACACCCACTGATACACACACACCCACTGATACACACACACCCACTGATACACACTGATACACACACACACTGATACACACACACTGATACACACACACACTGATACACACACACACTGACACACACACACCCACACCCACTGATACACACACACCCACTGATACACACACACACACCCACTGATACACCCTCACACCCACCCACTGATACACACACACACCCACCCACTGAAATACACACACATCCACCCACTGATACACACACACCCACCCACTGATACACACACTCACACACTGATAAACACACACACACACACACACACTGATACACACACACACACCCACTGATACACACACCCCCACTGATACACACACCCCCACTGATACACACACACACACCCACTGATACACACACACACCCACTGATACACACCCACCCACTGATACACACACACCCACTGATACACACACACCCACTGATACACACACACACCCACTGATACACACACACCCACTGATACACACACACACACACTGATTCACACACACACACACACACACACACTGATACACACACACACACCCACTGATACACCCACTGATACACCCACTGATACACACACACCCACTGATACACATACGCACACACCCACTGATACACACACACCCACTGATACACACACTGATACACACACACTGATACACAGACACACTGATACACACACACTGACACACACACACTGACACACACACTGATACACCCCGCCTCCCCCTGCACCGCCAGCCCCTGCACCACCCGCCAGCGACCGCGCAGCCACCACTGCCCGCCCCCGAGCCCATCTCCCACACCAAGGGGACGGGGGAAAGTGAGCGCCAGGAGAGGCAAAGGTGGGAGCATCAGGGGACAAAGGTGGGAGCGTCAGGGGACAAAGGTGGGAGCGCCGGGGGGCAAAGGTGGGAGCGCCGGGGGGCAAATGTGGGAGCGCCGGGGGGCAAAGGTGGGAGCGCCGGGGGGCAAAGGTGGGAGCGCCGGGGGGCAAAGGTAAAAGGTAGGTGGTACAAAGGCAGACGCACCCCCGCTACCACCTCCTATTACCCCCCCTGGCTGGGACCCAGGACAGAAGGGGGCCACTCACTGCGCAGCCGACAGAGGAGCCAGGAGCGGGAAGACACACACTAACTTGTGCTCTCCACAAAGCGGAAGCCCCGCCCCCGGCTTCCTCTGACCTGCCTGAGACCAATCCCCTGTGGGCCGGCCTTTTTTAGTCCCGCCCCCGGCATTCTCCTTCATTCAATCCCCCCGGCAGCATTCATGCATTCATTCATACACACACATAGAAAATACTTACTGGCCGCCGCATTCTCCTCACCGCTGCTGCCCCGCAATACCGGGACCAGGGACAAAAAACGGGACATTTCCGGGACGGACCTGAAACCGGGACAGGACAGAAAAAAACGTGACTGTCCCGGCAAAACCGGGACAAATGGTCACCCTAACCAAGAGTTATTGTGCAAACCGTAGGGTGGCGGCCATCTTTGTTGCTCTGTGCGAGTCTATCCCAGTTTCCTCCATCGTGGCACTTCTATATAACACTTTCCACGTACCAGGTTAGGGAAGTCGTAATAGGAAACTAGGCCACGCAGAAGATCTTCCAATGTTCATTGTTTTTATTATAATCTTTGTGAAGGTGCCAGAAACACAAAAAAAAACCACTACGTTTTGGCGAGCCACGCCTCCCTTCGTCAGCCAGCAGATCAACATATCAGTGTAGGCTGAGGGGTTCATTAAAAAATAAATCCATTAAATGCTGCAAAACCCAATAGCAAACTGCAGAATAGGACGTTGCTGGCTCCTCTGAAACCACGTTGGTCATGTATACGGTTGATACAAAGTTGCATGAGCTTATAGTGCCGGAGGTACCGGACCTTCTGCAGATTCCCGCGTCAAGTGATCGTGCCACGGGTGATCACATGACTGAGCAGGCCTTGGATGCTGGAAACGGAAGTAGAGGGAGCTGCACTCAATAGCCCCCCCTCCTCACACTCATTACCCCCCCTCCTCACACTCATTAATGTCCCCCTCCTCACACTCATTAATGTCCCCCTCCTCACACTCATTAACCTCCCCCTCCTCTCACTCATTAACCCCCTGGCCCTCCTCACACTCATTAACTTCCCCTGCCCCATCGCACACTCATTAACCCCCCAGCCCCTCTTCACACTCATTAACCCCCTCCCCATCCTCACACTCATTAACCTCCCCCCCTCACACTCATTAACCCCCTGCCTCTCCTCACACTCATTAAACCCCCCTGCCCCTCCTCACACTCATTAAACCCCCCTGCCCCTCCTCACACTCATTAACCCCCCTGCCTCTCCTCACACTCATTAACCCCCCTGCCTCTCCTCACACTCATTAACCCCCTCCCCACTTTCATTAACCCCCTGCCTCCCCTCACATTCATTAACCTCCTGCCTCTCCTCACACTCATTAACCCCCAGCCTCCCCTCACATTCATTAACCTCCTGCCTCTCCTCACACTCATTAACCGCCCCTGCCCCTCCTCACACTCATTAACCCCCTGCCCCTCCTCACACTCATTAACCTCCCTGCCTCTCTTCACACTCATTAACCCCTGCCTCTCTTCACACTCATTAACCCCCTCCCCACTCTCATTAACCCCTGCTTCCCCACTCTCATTAACCCCCTGCTTCCCCTCACACGCATTAACCGTCCCTGCCCCATCCTCACACTCAACAACCCTTCCGATGCCCTCCTCATACTGATTAACCCCCCTGCCCCTCCTCACACTCATTAACCCCCCTGCCCCTCCTCACATTCATTAACCCCCCTGCCCCTCCTCACATTCATTAACCCCCTGCCCCCTCCTCACATTCATTAACCCCCCTGCCCCTCCTCACATTCATTAACCCCCCTGCCCCCTCCTCACATTCATTAACCCCCTGCCCCATCTTCCACTCAGTAGACCCCCATCCCCCATATTAACCAGCACAGAGGGGACTCGGGACACTCTACGACCAAGAAAGATTGTGGTGGTAGGGGACTCCATTATTAGGAAGGTAGATAGGGCAATCTGTTGCCGGGACCGCATGAACCGAACAGTTTTTTGTCTCCCGGGTGCTAGGGCTCGGCCCATTGCGGATCGGGTAGACAGATTGTTGGGGGGGGGGGGCTGGGATTGACCCGGCGGTCTTGGTACATGTTGGCACCAATGACAAAGTTAGAGAAAGATGGAGGGTCCTAAAAAATGATTTCAGGGATCTAGGCCAAAAGCTTAAGGCAAGGACCTCCAAGGTAGTATTTTCTGAAAAACTACCAGTGCCATGCGCTACCGCAGGGAGACAGTCAGAGATCAGGGAGGTTAATGCATGGCTAAGAAAGTGGTGAAAGGAGGGTTTGGGGGTTTTAGAGCACTGGGACTCCTTTTCTGAGATGTGCAAACTTTATGATAGGGATTGGTTGCACCTCAATGAAGAGGGATCTTCTGTGCTAGGGGGAGAATGTTAAAAAGGTTGGAGGAGATTTTAAACTAGGATGGAGAGCGGAGGGACAAGAAACAGATAACAAACTAAATAGAATAGATGGGGATGGGGAAATAGTAAGGGGGCATAGGGGTCGTATGGGTTCAAGTGGGAGTATGGAAGTATGGGGGAGTATGAAAGCAGGGAGACACTGATATTAAATACAGATAATACTAGAAAACTTCTAAAGACTAAATCCAATTGGAGTAGAAAGGAAGGAGCAGATAAGATAATTGTACAGACTGGAAAATACCCTAAAATCATGCTTGCTAATGCAAGAAGCCTGACAGATAAAATGGGGGAGCTTTAATTAATAGCTGGATAAATGAGTGAGCTTCAATTAAACATTTTCTTTGTACATTTATCTCCACTGCTAATTTCTATCCCGAAGGACTCTACATTTTCATCATTCCCTTAATAAACATCTTCCCTTAGAATAGTTTTTAGATCCGTTTTCACATATAAATATACTCCACCTCCTCTTCTATTTGCCTGATCCTTCAGGAAAAGGGAATAACCCTTTAAATTAACTATCCAGTCATGAGTTTCATCCCACCGTGTTTCAGTAATGCTTATGATAATCTACTACTGTACACACACACTCAATCCCTCACACCTACACACTCAATCCCGGCCCCCAACACACCATCAATCCATGGTGTATGATATCATAGGCATTACTGAAACATGGAGGGAGGAAACTCATGACTGGGCAGTTAATTTAAAGGGTTATTCCCTTTTCTGGAAGGATCGAGCAAATAGAAGAGTAGGTGGAGTATGCTTATATGTAAAACCGGATCTAAAAACTATTATTAGGGATGATGTTTATGAAGGGAAAGATGAAAATGTAGAGACCTTAGGGATAGAAATTAGCAGTGAAGATAAAAGTACAAAGAAAATGTTTGTAGGGATCTGCTATAAACCACCAAATATCTGTGAGATTGAGGAAGCCAAAATATTTTTGCAATTTGGAGAAGGCATCAAGACTACTGTTGGTCATGTTTTCATTATGAGTGATAGACTGGGGCAATGAGATCCCTCACCCCTACACATTCAATCCCTCACCCCTACACATTCAATCCCTCACCCCTACACATTCAATCCCTCACCCCTGCACACTCAATCCCTGCCCCCAACACACTCAATCTCTCCCCCCACACATTCAATCCAACCCCTCCACATTCAATCCCTCCCCACCACACATCCAATCCCTCCTCCCCCCACACACTCAATCCCTGCTCCCCACACATTCTCAATCCCTCCTCCCCTCACAGACACTCAATCCCTGCTCCCCCCACGCATACTCAATACCTCTTTACCCACACATACTTGATCCATCCTCCCCCCCCACACACTCAATACCCCCCGGCACACTCAATCCCACCCACAATCGCTCCCCCCGCCACACTCTCCATCTCTCCCCCCTACATACTCCTTCCCCCCCCACACACTTCCTCCCCCCACACAGTCCCTCCCCCCACTTGCACACTGAATCCCACCCACACACACAATCCCTCCCCCCCACACACACTCAATCCCCCCACAGACTCAAACCCCCCACACACTCTCATTCCCTTCCCCCCACACTCAATCCCACCGCCCACACTCAATACCTCCCTCCCACACTCTTAATTCCTCCCCCACAAACTCCCTTCCCGCACATTCTCAATCCCGCCTCACTGCCACGCTCTCAATCCCTTCTCCCCCAACACTCTCAATCCCTTTCTTCCCCCCACACTCTCAATCCTTTCTCCCCACACACATTCAATCCTTTCTCCTCCCACACACATTCAATCCATCCCCACCCCACACGCTCAATCCCTCCTCCCCTCCACAGTCAATCCCTCCCCCGCACATTCCATCCCTCCCCCCACACTCTCAATCCCTCCCCCACACACTCTTCCTCCCCCCACACACTTCCTCCCACCCTACACACTCCCCTCCCCCAGGCTCTCTCCCTCCCCCCACAGTCCTTTCCACCCACACACTCCCACTCTCAATCCCTCACTTATCGGTCTGCACGACGCACGTATGCGCCTTTCTCTTAACTTGGACCCGACTTCCGGCGTGCGCAGCTTTCTGCGCGCACGCACGCATAGGGGTGGGGCTTCAGAGACGGCTAGGCCGCAGCGGAGGAGAGTTGGGGCCCGGTACCCTCTGGCTGGGTCCAACTTTAAACTCATACTGAGGGATTCATTTGTGGGAATTCATCAGAATGGCCACAACATTTAATAATTTAATCTGGGTAATTTAATCTTAAAAACAAACAAAGAAAAGGTTGAAATAGCTTAACCCTAATGTATTTATTTATTTATAAAATATTTTACCAGGAAGGAATACATTGAGAGTTACCTCTCGTTTTCAAGAATGTCCTGTGCACAGAGTTATGATGACAAATAATACATGGTTACAAATACAGTTACATAAGTGAACAGGGTATACATTATATACAAGACATTGCATGCACAGTTAGAGATAATATATATTATAGGCGTATGTAACAGTTACAGACCAGATTAAAATGTGAGACCGCTTTGGTTTTGAAAGAACTTAGACTGGTGGTGGATGTGAGAGTCTCCGGTAGGTTGTTCCAGGTGTGGGGTGCACGGTAAGAGGAGGGGGAGCAGCCGGATACTTTGTTGAACCTTGGGACAATGAACACATCTGCAAACATCTGGCATACCATCTGCAAACTTTCCAGTAAAATCAAGAAATGTATGAAAAATCTATTTTTTTTAGGAGAGAATTGCAAAAATCGGCAAGTACTCGGGGTTGGGCAACAGACCATTTATTCAATTTTATTCAAGTACTGCAAGTACTTTTGTGAATTTCTGCTAAAAAATATCTAACACACCTGTGACCTGTGCTCATACTTTTACACCTGTTTTGATAAAGTGGGGTTTTCTACCTGTTCCTCAGTCTTTATAAAGAACAAAACATTATAATATCTCAATTTACAAAATGTACCTGCTCTGAGTACCTTAAAGCAGCAGTCCAAGCTGCAGTTTTTTTTATTTATTATTTATTTTTCCCTTTTAATACTGTATGTGCATCAATACAATCCACACCCTGATAAGTAATTAGCTAAGTTGCTGATCGATCCGTTCTCCTGTGATCGACCGATGAAGATTCGGGTCGGGAGTTCACTAATTGGCAGTGCAGCAGAAGAGGACCAAAGATGCAAAGTTCTGTGGGGAGATCATGTGACAGGCAGTCACTAGATACAATTGGTACACTGCTAGAGAGAGGGCAGGGCTCAAAAAGGGGTGTGCCAGAGCCTGTTTCAGAAGAGGAAGGGGATGTGACTTTACAAATGGTTGCTGTAGGAACAAAAAATGCTTGTTACATTATAATACATTAAAATGTCAGAGTTGTTGTTTAAAAAAAATGCTACAAGTATTTTCTCATAGTACAGAACTGATTTATTTAAATAACACACATGTACGATATTGCAGCTTTAAAATCTAACTTCTGTTTGGTGGGACACGTGTGAGATAAAGTGATACCCAAGGTCATGCAAAGCTAGGGCTGACCTTTAACTAAAGTCTGACAGCTCACAGTCCTGGATCTTCATTTTAAGATCTCTCTCCCCCAGTAGCTAAATACAGACAGGGTAATGGTTTCTCCATTGAGCTTGGCACACAAGCTGTATCACAGCGTGCAAAGTCCCTTTCTTACAGGGTTTCTTTGTCAGACACTAGCTTTACCTTCCCTCTTTCCCAATGCTGCCTTCACATTCAGATAGATTTATTTCCCTTTAATGACATGCCACCCTCATTAGCTCTGGCTACTAAGGCCCTTTATCGAGATCCTGCAGCTGTTAAAGCTGGTGGAAAGGGGAAGAGGAGAGAGGGGAAATTGAGTTGAAACGGAGGACTCTTAAGGTATACAATAATAAGGTTAGGTGAACACCCTATCTGCCAACGTGTGTACATTAACATGCTATAATGCTATACATTAATACACACTATAATGCTATACATTAATACATACTATACATAAATACACGCTATAATGCTATACATTAATACACACTATAATGCTATACATTAATACACACTATACATTAATACACGCTATAATGCTATACATTAATACACACTATAATGCTATATATTAATATACACTATAATGCTATACATTAATACACACTATACATTAATACACGCTATAATGCTATACATTAATACACACTATAATGCTATACATTAATACATATTATAATGCTATACATTTATACACACTATAATGCTATACATTAATACACACTATACATTAATACACGCTATAATGCTATACATTAATACACACTATAATGCTATACATTAATACATATTATAATGCTATACATTTATACATATTATAATGCTATACATTTATACACACTATAATGCTATACATTAAGACACACTATACATTAATACACACTATACATTAATACACGCTATAATGCTATACATTAATACACACTATAATGCTATACATTAATACATATTATAATGCTATACATTAATACATATTATAATGCTATACATTTATACACACTATAATGCTATACATTAATACACACTATACATTAATACACGCTATAATGCTATACATTAATACACACTATAATGCTATACATTAATACACACTATAATGCTATACATTAATACACACTATAATGCTATACATTAATATACACTATAATGCTATACATTAATACATTAATACACGCTATAATGCTATACATTAATACACACTATAATGCTATACATTAATACATATTATAATGCTATACATTTATACACACTATAATGCTATACATTAATACATGCTATAATGCTATACATTAATACACACTATAATGCTATACATTAATACATATTATAATGCTATACATTTATACACACTATAATGCTATACATTAATACATGCTATAATGCTATACATTTATACACACTATAATGCTATACATTAATACTGTACATGCTATAATGCTATACATTAATACACACTATAATGCTATACATTAATACACGCTATAATGCTATACATTAATACACGCTATAATGCTATACATTAATACACGCTATAATGCTATACATTAATACACGCTATAATGCTATACATTAATACACGCTATAATGCTATACATTAATACACACTATAATGCTATACATTAATACACACTATAATGCTATACATTAATACACACTATAATGCTATACATTAATACACACTATAATGCTATACATTAATACATATTATAATGCTATACATTTATACACACTATAATGCTATACATTAATACACGCTATAATGCTATACATTTATACACACTATAATGCTATACATTAATACACACTATAATGCTATACATTAATACACACTATAATGCTATACATTAATATACACTATAATGCTATACATTAATACATTAATACACGCTATAATGCTATACATTAATACACGCTATAATGCTATACATTTATACACACTATAATGCTATACATTAATACACGCTATAATGCTATACATTAATACACACTATAATGCTATACATTAATACACGCTATAATACTATACATTAATACACGCTATAATGCTATACATTAATACATGCTATAATGCTATACATTAATACACACTATAATGCTATACATTAATACACACTATAATGCTATACATTAATACACACTATAATGCTATACATTAATACATGCTATAATGCTATACATTAATACACGCTATAATGCTATACATTAATACACACTATAGTGCTATACATTAATACACACTATAGTGCTATACATTAATACACACTATAATGCTATACATTAATACACGCTATAATGCTATACATTAATACACACTATAATGCTATACATTAATATACACTATAATGCTATACATTAATACATTAATACACGCTATAATGCTATACATTAATATACACTATAATGCTATACATTAATACATTAATACACGCTATAATGCTATACATTAATACACACTATAATGCTATACATTAATACACACTATAATGCTATACATTAATACATTAATACACACTATAATGCTATACATTAATATACACTATAATGCTATACATTAATACATTAATACACGCTATAATGCTATACATTAATACACACTATAATGCTATACATTAATACACACTATAATGCTATACATTAATACACACTATAATGCTATACATTAATACACACTATAATGCTATACATTAATACACACTATAATGCTATACATTAATACACACTATAATGCTATACACAGGCTACTTGTCAAACCAACAGATGTGTCCAATTCTGGGTTATTTACTAAAACCTTCTATCTGGAAAACTGAGGCTAAACCAGAGCAAAAGAATTGCACCATATTTATCAAAGGGTAAAATCCTATTGCTTTCAATGGGATTCCTTTACTTTGATACATATGATGCTGTTGTTTGCACTCGTACTACCCCTATATTGCAGCCAGGAGGATTTCGTATATCTCCCCGTTTTAGCAGGAGGTTTTTTCTTGGATAAATACAGTGATTGTTTCTTGAAACAGTTTGGGAAACTGCGAGGATTTGATGAATGACTCCCACTGAGCTCAGGGCTGGAGGAGTTTGCGATGCGTTGGTTCACAGCGCATCCCATTTCTGAACAGGTTGAAGACAAAGGCCCATGTTTACCAACAGTGCTGTGCCATACGCCAAGGGGCCCTGTCAGAATTCGATCTGCGGATTTTCCCCGGGCTTTTCAGCCCAAATCCGATCGGACCACTGAAATGTCGAAGTCGGGTTCCAGCCACTTTAGGCCCCTCGGAATCATTAAAATCCGTCCTTCGGGCTCGGAATCGCGGATTTACAACTCTTTACATACTCCTCCTCCCCCTATTATAATTCCGCCTGGCGGATTCGGGTTCAGTTTGCGGGTTCGGATTCCGTTGGGCGGGTTTTCAGTAATAGGAAACAAAAACAAAAAACAACCCTGAATCTGCCTTTTTAAGACTAATCCGTGGAAATCCGCAGCTCAGAGGAACTGGCCAATCCGTGTCAGCTTCGAATTTAGGCGGAAGGTTTGCAGATCTCTAGTAAATATGCTAAAAAATGGAACAACTTATTGGGCCATATGACACCATACAATATTACAAGAGACCTTAGGACCCATCTAAGCACATGGGTTATACGGTGTATCATGGAATAGCGCTGCTTAGTAAATATGCCCCATTGATTTTTTTTTAAACTCTTTCTGTGCCAGAGGGTTATGCTACCTGCACGGACCCTCCTGCACTTCCGTATCACGTGACCCCTCTTCAGAGCAACCACGTGATCTGTTTTCTGTTCCCGGGCGTCGGGCCGGATGTGACCCACAGTTCAGGGTCGTACTCCATTGTGTACAGCCCCCCAAAAACGGGCAAAGACCAGTGACGTCCTGTGCACATCATAAGGGCCGCAGGGAGGCCACTTTTCTCGATGTGCACCGTATGTTATTAGGGCACTGAAGGGGTTAAACCAGAGTTTACAGTTGGTAAACTCAGAATAGAAATAGGCGATAATTTATTGTATAGATGTGAGGTGGCCAACTCCAGTGCTCAAGGGCAGGTTTTAAGGATATCCCTGCTTCAGCACAGGTGGCCCTGTCATAATGACTGCGCCACCTGTGCTGAAGCAGGGATATCCTTGAAACCTGACCTGTTGGTGAACCCTTGAGAACTGGAGTTGGCCGCCCCATGTATAGGGATTATAGCTGTAACAGGTATTCCCTGTGAATACAGACGCTACTACTGCTGTGTATACCTGTATGGCTCTCAGGAGCCTAAGCCTCCACTTGGAGAGCCTGGGGTACATACATATAACAATCTCGTGGTGCAGCGCTTCCACCTGGGAGGGATCCCAACGAAGTGGGAAGAGGCCCTCACAGGAAACAATCACGGTAAGCACACGGTTGTAAAACAGGACAGGCTTTACTGCATATATGCGCATAACTTATACCAATCACATTCAAGGTTAGCACTGCATTAGGATATAACGTAATCCCCACACCCACCACGTGTACCCCCACACCGTGTCCAC
Organism: Ascaphus truei; assembly: GCF_040206685.1. Lineage (NCBI taxonomy): Eukaryota > Metazoa > Chordata > Amphibia > Anura > Ascaphidae > Ascaphus > Ascaphus truei. The sequence continues at coordinate 412,366,889 of NC_134485.1, read as the reverse complement.
AGTATAACCCCCCGTGTCCCGTGGTCAGCGCTGCCACTATGTGCGAGTACTCGCGTGTGCACGTGCGTAACGTTACCTGCCCAGTGCGACGGCACCTGGGCGTTAAAGGGTCTTCGCAAAGGATCCGACGACCTTCCTTGCGATGTCCGGTTCCTCTGGGGAGATGATCGGTCAGGGCGGTCCACCCTTGGTACAGTTCCGCTCTCTCTGCGGAGCAGGCTTGATCCCAAGCCTCTGGATGGGAAGCGCAGCGTCCGCTGTGTCCCTAATTAGCACTCAATAGTAAGGGGCAGGGTCCCTAACCTGGGGCCTGTCCCTGAAGCAACACAAGCTACTAGATGGCTCAGGGCTAACTGGGGCCTAGGGGGCTGCTGGCCTAGTGCAGTGAGTCACTGACCCCTGCACCCTCACCTCCTTCCCCTAGCCTCTCCTGGCGCCGACTAACGTGCTTCTAAACCCCTCGAAATGTATCTAATCTCCTCTGCAGGGAGATGCTACAGCCCTATTGGCTCCCTGGCGTCACGTGGGGTCCCCTAAGGCTCATGGGACTCGTAGTCCCTGCTTAGAGCCCTCTCCTGGTAGGCAAGTGTTTCACGCGCTCGTACTGCGCATGCGCCTCCCGTCGCATTGGCAGTCTGCACATGCGCGAGGAGCTGTCATGGCGGCGCCCTGTGTTGTCGGGCCGCCGCAGAGCCTCCGGAGCGCTCCCTGCTCGGCCCCCACCCTCCAGAAACTCCGTCGGGTCTGCCGCTGGGCTCCGGCAGCGGAGGTAACAAGGGCGGAGGGTCGCAGAGCAGAAGGGGCACCCGGCTACATAGCCTTAATTGAAAGAGAAGAAAACCAAAGGATTATGCGTTGCTATTTTTTTGCTCTTGCATATCTTTTGTTAACGTCACCTTTTTTGCACAACTTTTTAATCCCCCGTGCACTGATTCTTAACCCTCTGTATTGAGAGAAGCATTTCAGAGATATCTGCTTACAATTTGTAGATTTTTTGGGGGGCAGCGCATGAAAAGATATTCGTAATATAACATCGTTGCCACAAGATAATGCCTACTTCTTTACAGCGTGCAGCCTTACTGGTGTTTTCACTTACGCCGCTTCCTTTAATTAATTCATAAGTGAGCCAAGTTAGCCGTTTCTCAAAAAAAGATTTTAAAATGGCCGCCCCTGTGAACACAGTAAGCATCCACCTGTCACGATAAGCCTTGTTGCTAGTGGAATGAAGGTGAAACATCAACAAAAATGAAATAGCCATTGAGCGTGTGGACACTATAGGAATACGTAACTGTTTCACGTCCATGTTTTTGATGATTGCTGCCGTCACATCTGAGCACAGAAGGGTTTTAATACAGTAATATTTTGTTTTCTTAAGGATCACCATGACATGCTGCTGGAGATTGAGAGAGACAAAGCGATTACTGATAAGGTCATCCTTATTCAAAAAGTGGTCAGAGGATTCAAAGACAGGTGTAGTATGATAATAATATTATCCTATCGTCCTCACAGTGTCCGCGCTGAAGAATTTGGCGGACCTGTGTGCTAAGCGGCGCAAACTGCTATTTTGGCACGCAACATTTTTTTTAAAATTGCGCTCCTGGCCACCTACAGGTGTAGTAAGACTCGCTGTCCCAGTACCGCGGCCGAGAAGCAAGAGTCTGCGGTGCCGGAGGCAGTGCCTACCGCCACCGGGGCTGTGTGGGCATCCATGCTTCTGAATGGCACTCCCCGCAGGGTTAATCCTCCGGTGCCGCGACTACTGAGGTTGCGTGACCGCAGGTGGCAGAGGCCCCGGAGACAGTAAGGTTATCCACATCTGTATGTACTAATAGGGTTGCCAGGTGGCTTCTCCAAAAATGCTGGACACAATGGGGAAAGGTGCACCACACTCGAGACACACACACACCTCTCACTGCTCCATGTTGTTTCCTCCTCTCCTTGGCCCCACCCCAGGCTCTGACACCACTTCCAAATTGGCTCCTGCTGGGTAATGTAGCCAATCAGAATGGAGGAAGCTGCCCAGCCCCTTAGCAACAGCCCTGCTTTCTCCCTGCTCGGGGAAATCCCGCAGCCCCCCAAGCCAGTCAGGTCACTATGTCCAGAGAGGTACTACCGGACGCTTACATGTCCAGTAATACATGTCTAATTTTTTTTACTGGACAGTTTCCAAATACAGGACAGTCCGGTTCAATATTGGACACATAGCAACCCTACAGATGCAGCCACGAGTATCCAATGACTTGCCTGGGAAAATACTGTGGCAGTCTCCCAGTAATACTGCAACATTTCTGGGAGATTCTGCAGCCAGACTAATGGCCCATCGGATTAACACAGCAGCGGTCCCTGTAGTCCCATTCAGTTTGAATGGAATTTAGGGACCCCCTGCTGTGTTAATCCTATGGACCATTAGTCAGTCTGCAGAATCTCCCAGAAATGTTGCAGTATTACTGGGAGATTGCCCCAAATTTCCAAGGCAAGTTATCGGATACTGGTGGCTGCATCTGTATCTACTAACCTGAAACTTCTCAATCTGCGCCAGCAGCATCAAAAATGATTTATTGCACAAATGGACAGCACAAAGCACACGGACGTTATTGGGAACAACACGAGTTTCTGTGCACCCCCCAAAAATTAAAAGTACATCAAAGTGTTAGCGTAGAATGAAGTTGCTACAGTATGTATCATCCAAAAATATGTGACGCAGCAGGGATGTTTAATTATACAGGTTAACAAGATTCATTATTTACACAGTATGGCTATTATAAATAATATTACTTGAATAATCGATATTTACTAACACTAGTTATAAATCCCTAAATACACAATTCTGTTTTAATTTAAATTGTTTGTATGGAGCAGCTATGGATGCGTCAAAAATAATTTCAAATAAAAAAGGATGTATCATTTTTTTAAGGGTTGTTTTGCGCTGGAATTTTGATGCACAAATTTTAGAAATCTCAGTACATACAGTAGTTCCAAATAAGTCTAAATCTACATTTGGTGCCTGAGGCAAGGAGATACCTTACAGTACATTCACTTAGTATAGATCAGCCACAATACGTTCCCAAGGTCACAGGGAATACTTAATATACATGGGACAGAGTGAGTTCTCAAGGTCACAGGGAATACTTAATATACATGGGACAGAGTGAGTTCCCAAGGTCAGAGGGAATACTTAATATACATGGGACAGAGTGAGTTCCCAAGGTCACAGGGAATACTTAATATACATGGGACAGAGTGAGTTCCCAAGGTCACAGGGAATATTTAATATACATGGGACAGAGTGAGTTCCCAAGGTCACAGGGAATACTTAATTTACATGGGACAGAGTGAGTTCCCAAGGTCACAGGGAATACTTAATATACATGGGACAGAGTGAGTTCCCAAGGTCACAGGGAATACTTAATATACATGGGACAGAGTGAGTTCCCAAGGTCACAGGGAATACTTAATATACATGGGACAGAGTGAGTTCCCAAGGTCACAGGGAATACTTAATATACATGGGACAGAGTGAGTTCCCAAGGTCACAGGGAATACTTAATATACATGGGACAGAGTGAGTTCCCAAGGTCACAGGGAATACTTAATATACATGGGACAGAGTGAGTTCCCAAGGTCACAGGGAAAGCAGACACTGGGATTCAACCCAGGTTCATGTGCTTCAAAGTTCTAACCTTTAGTTCTTCTGTTCTTGACATAGATAAATAACATTTCTGATTGTTTAGAGTAGACGTTAAAGCCACAGTCTCTCATGGGGGCCAAAGTGAATGGTCTCTCATGGGGGCCAAAGTGAATGTACAACAGGGGCATAATTAACCCTTTCGCTGCCAGGTGGTGCATTGTGCTGCGTTGCAGGCTCTGTTGCAGCGTAAAGGGTTAATTGGTTAAATGTAGGTGATCAACGTCTTTTTTTTATATATAGAAATCCAGACAATAATAGAGGTATTTTTTAAAACTTTTAATGTCTTCATATTATTATTATTATTAAAATGCTTTGGAATGTTTTTAAGATTGTTCACCTCCCTGTGCAAAGCAAATGCCTGACTGTTCCCTCTGTCGGAGAAAGGGTTAATCTTTTTTTGCAATGAGAATACTTGGAAAGTACGGCACACTAAGGCAAATTATTAATCTGCAGGTTTTCTTTTGCGGGTTTGTGTTAACTAATTATGCTCCCATCGTTAGCCTGAAAGATGAAAGGGAGAATAAATTCGTACAGTACCAGATAATTATGGGGGTCTAAAGAAAACAGAATCTAATTCATTTTTTGGCTGAAAGTCAGCAAGTAAAAAATTTATTTTTCAGGGAGATAGAATCTCTCCCAAGGGGACAACTTACATGTAATAAAGCCCCCCGTCTGCAGAGCTGGTTGCAAAGCAGCACCTGATGTAGCAAAGGAAAGAGATCATTCGGAAGCAATGGGGATTTTTCGTTTATTAATGTGGAGGATTTTTAAATCTGTGTCTTTACTTGAGCAGCTGGTGATCTTTGCTAAATAACCCTAGAAAATGGGCTGGGTTTGTTTTTTGGTCACATAACTTGGACTCTATTAATTCTCCTAGTTGGCAATCGGTAAACCACAGGATATTATGCAATTTGATTTTATATATCCACTTAATTAGTGGCTCTCAATTTTTTATTTTGTGGAGTGGCTGTCATAACGTACTAATGTTATGTAATTACATTTTCAGTCCATGGTCAAAGTCACTTGGTCCTTGTATTAGAGTATGTGAGCTTGTGAATAACAATTACCTCTTTAAAGAAACATAAACAGTGCACTAAATAGCCAGGCGTTGCATAGCCACCTTGTGACACATTTCAAGAATCTGGACACATTATCCTTGTAGAATAAACACTTCTATAGAATGTTCATTTAAGAGCTACCTGTCTCCTGATCATCCAAAGATGTCCATCTAAGCCAGGCTTAGAAGATGTGATATTTGTTGTAATGCCCAATCTGGATGATGATGCCCATGGACCACCCCATTGAATTGTTCAACACCCATCACCAACTTACAAAACCTGGAGTGGATGAACATCTTCAGAAGTCAGTAAGGAATGACACGCAGTTGTCTATACTGTAGGTTACAAGGTATTGTTTAGTTTAAGTTTAGGCCATTATTTAATGGGCTGTAAAGACATCTTAAAATGGGCTGAAGAATAAACGGACTCTAACATGATGATTTTAAAACAGTAGTTGTAACTGAACTATTTATTCCCAATTAGGTCCAATTTCTTGAAAATCAGAAAATCTGTCCTGCTGATCCAGAAATATTGGAGAGGACATAACTGCAGAAGGAATTATACAGTGGTAAGTTAACGCGTTTCAGATGGTCTGCGGTTGCTTCCCTGTGTCTGGGTAGTAATGAGTCACAATGAGATTCTTCCTTGAGGAGATGTTGGTTCCCGAGACACGGGGAGATACAATGACTTTTTATTGGCCACACAGACCTGACATTGCGATTCAAACTCCAAAGCTTTCCTACTAACTTATAATACAATGAAACAAGTAGGGCATAGGAGCACTTATAGTTTCTTCAAGACTGCCACAGACAGGCGTCTTCCACATGGAATGAGGGTCACATGCAGGAACAGGAAATGAGACGGCCCGCCACTGGACATGTGTGAATATCAGTGCAGGTTTATTGAAGGATCAATGTTTCAGTCTTAATAAAGGTCCAAAGTGGGACCAAAACATTGATCCTTCAATAAACCAGCACAATTATTCACTTATTATATAATTGCATATATGTTGCCCATTGATACTTTATTGAATCAGTGACTGCCCTCTTCAAAATCCATTCATACCTTTTATTCCCATATAGGATGGAGATCCTCCCCCTGACAACAATAAAACAATAACTCCTTCCCTGCCTGAGTAATTATCTTTGCATTGCTGGACCCTCATATAGCCACGGGGCATATGCAGTTTAACTTGGGAAAATGACATATAATAACAATGTTTTGTTTTTTATAGTGCTGACAGTGTACGTAGCGCTGTACATTTTTTGCAGACACACATCCCTGCCCCGTAGAGCTTACAATCTCTTTTTTTTGGTGCCTGTGGCTTGCCGCAGGTCACAAGGAACTGACAAATGCATTTTCAGCTCTCTTTGTCCCTCTTTTTGCAAATTTCTGAGACATTTACAAATGTTGCAGTTACAGATGTAGCAGGCGTTATTGTACCTGTTAATGCGTATGGGCGGAAAAGCAATAACACCATACGGTATATCCAAGTGGCCCCTTTCAAAGAATAATAACATGCTCCAAAAAGAGTAATGGGCAAAATTGTGCCAACGCGTTTATGGGTACAATAGAGGGCGCTAAATCTGTATGTTGCTTTTCCCAGATAAGGCTCGGGTTCTTACGGTTACAAGCTCTGTACCGCTCCAGGAAGCTCCACAAGCAGTACCATGTTGCTCGCAAGAGGATCAGTGAGTTCCAAGCACGGTGTCGAGGTTACCTGGTCCGAAAGGCTTTCAGGCACCGTCTGTGGGCTGTGTACACCATCCAGGCATATACCAGGGGCATGATAGGACGCAGACTGCACAAGCGCCTTAAGGGAGAGGTATGTAAGCGTTCTACTCTTTATATAAGTATTAAATGGCCTCTAAAAGGAAAGAGGGAAAGATACTGCACAGGACAATGCTGTGAAGTGGCTTAAAACGGGTACTCTTCCAGATCATGTGTCCCCCCCCCCCCTACACCGTCTCCCAAAGGGTGTCACATCCGATTATCCCAGAACGTAAATGCCCAGTGTCTCAGCCATATAGATGAGGTGGGGTAAGTGCTAATCTGGTCTATATGAAAGTTTAGCGTAGAAATGGGCGCCAGGAACTTTTATAAACTTAAGTGTGTTTATTGAACATCCGTCCAAAAACAATTCATATAGACATTCACGATGCAGTATATGTGGCAAAGTGGGTTCCGGTCCTATCTAGAGTAGGTACTTGGCTAGTTACCCGTTGTATAAGGATTTAGTGGAATCGTTTGCAGGGAGACAGTGATGCAAGAAGAACCGGTCAGTTGGGCTCATTCAATAGGAGTACGGGTTGCTGTGGGGACAACCCTAGTGCTGCATCCTTCACCTACAAACATAGGCATTCCTGATCATTTAACAGGCGCTAGCTAATGATCGAGGTATGTTACTAAACTGAAAAACAATAAGCGGTGAAAAGACAGCTAGCTGCAGACTGGACACATAGAACTTATATAATAGGACTTACATTGAGGATCCCAGTCAGAATTCTGAAGAACCTGCTTCTAGAACAAATGGTGGAGCTATTTATACCCTTAGTCTGACATCATAGATCACAAGGTGGGGCGGGGCGGGGCGGAACTAGAGTGAGAACATACAGTTAGCCCCTTAAACCCCTTCTAGAAACCTGTACCCATCCAAGAGGGGGCTACATAAGAAATGCCAAACCGGTTGGGGCAAAGATCCTTACTTAACACTTTGTTGCCCAAGAGGCCAACAACATGTTGCTTTAAATGATGAGAGTGCTATAAAAACAGAAAGAGGCCATGTAAATGCCACAATATTGTATGGGCCCAGGTATAAATCGTGTTAGATGGCTACTAGCTCATGTCCTTCACTAAGTCAGAAACATACTTGATTTGACTCTTAGAAATGCTCGTTTGTTAAACTATGACGATAACTGTTAACTATAACCTTTGTCATTCTAGAATGTTGTACCCCTATTCCTTCCCTCCCTACATCCCATCCCATATTTTGGTGCCTTTCGACCCAGTGTTATTCTATTCGGCAT